>NC_140594.1:183118167-183270667 GCF_964204655.1 Triturus cristatus | reverse complement strand
TCCCGGCCATCCAACACATGGTGCCTCAGATCAACACAGGCACCCTCCTGAGAAGCGGCAGACATAAGGGACTCCGCCGAATCCCACAAGCAAGAAGTGGCCCTAGCCGATACACAAAGAGTGTTAAGGGCCCGCAAAGCCACATTGGTGGAGGCGAAGATATTGAGCCCCCAGGAATCTAACCAGCGGGCCTCCCGTGACGGGGGAGACAACACCGATGGCAGGGAGGGAATGGCAGTCTGTAAAAGAGGACCCCTGGTAGAAGGGTGGAGAGAAAGACAGACAGGATCAAGCGGCGCAGGATGGTGGCAGTGCAGAAGTTGCTGGGGCACCGGGTCCCCTGTAGTGGGCCACCCCCAAGCCCCCAAAAGAGAAGTGTGGAGCGAAGCTTCGAAGGGAAGAAGCAGCTCCCGACCACCAGAACCCTGATGGAGGACCTCCAGAAGATGATCCGTGGGGAAATGGGCAGCTGGATTACCCATGCGCAAGATTCCCGCAGCCGTTGAAACAGCCCGATCGAATGCAGCACTCACCTCCGTAGGGCCCTGCAGCGGGGAAAGCAGTTCCTCTGTGTGCGACGGCTGCAAGCTAAGGCGGCCGTCCCCCAGTCCAACCGGAGGAAGGAATGGCCAAGCCCGGGAAGGGGAACCGAGGAATGGGGAACCTGAGGTGTCTCCGGCGAAGACTGCGTGCGCGACAACGGAGAAGAGCCGTCCTTAGAAGACGCCAGGGAAAAAGCCACAACGCGGAGACCCGTCTCCGGAGAAGATGAAACCAACAACCGCCAACCCTCTGGAGAAGAGGGGGCGTCCGAAGACGAATCAACGACCCGACGCCAGCCCGGCGCCGTAGAGTCCACGACCGGCGCCAGGTCAACGTCGACCAGCGCCAAGGGGGACGCCGGAACGACCTCCGCCACAATGCGTGGCGCAGGAGACAGAGGCTGGGACAGAGCCAGGGCGGCTAAAGAACGGCGCTGAAAAGGCGTCAACTCGACCTCGGACGCGGCAGCCGCCAGCGTGGCTGGACATGCCCCGACCCCTAGACGGCCCCTGCAGCGTCACCTCGACCTCGGATAAGGCCGCCGCCTGCCCAGGGGACCGAGGGGGACTCGAGGACACGCCCCGAGCACCGGCAACCTCCCGCGACACCACAGGGACCCCCACGGGGGTTTGCGGCGAGTCAGAGGCGCCGTGGTCCGAAAGAGGGAACCCCGAAGGGCCGCACCCAGACGGCACCACCACTTCAGAACCAGGAGCCGAACCTGTCTGCACCGGAGCCGCCGACGATGCCGTGGAAGTACCCGCATGCGGCAAGGTATCCGCAGACGTCCCAGGAAGAGAAGGAGAAGAAGGAAGAGCCAAGGAGGCCTGCAAGGCCGCTGCATAGGCCACCATCTGGGCTCTGGTCGCCCCCACACCAGAGAACGGCGGATAGGGTGGCGAGGCGCAGGATGGCGAGGCGCAGGGTGACGAGGCGCAGGGTGACGAGGCGCAGGGCGGCACCACTCGCGGAGAACCCGCACCCCCAACAGGCCAGGGACCGGGCCTCGGGGACAAACTGCAACACTTACCAACAGGTGAGTGACGCTCTTGCGGCCTGGGAGAGGGACGAAGTCGGAGACGGAAGCGGCGGGTCTTGAAGCCTTCCCCAAGGGATGGCGTGGCGTCGACCGGAGACATTCAGGCCGAAAGGAGTTTCATTCGGCGCTCCCGCCGGAACTTCGGCTTCATTTGCTGACACCCCTTGCAGTCCGTGGAGTCGTGGTGCTCCCCCCAAACACCACATGCAGATGGGATGAGGATCCGTCACCGACATCTGGCGTGCGCAAGACTAGCGCGTCTTAAAATCCGAAGGCATTTGCAGACTGTTCTCAAGAAAAACGCCTAAAAGCAGAAAAAGAAGGCCTGAAACAGGCCAGGGACACAATCTGGATCCGCGTTGCACGCGGAAAAGAAGAAAACTGACGTCAGCGCGCCGGGGTGGGGCTTATGTGACCTCGAGAACGTCTTGCCCGCGGAGGACGTCGGGCGGAGTCTCGTGGTGCCGTCCCCCAGCGCGCAGAGATGCAGGGCAAGAAAGTTTTCCGGGTCCAGTCTCACGCCTGGGGATAATTCTACGTTAAGGAATCTGTCTCTATCAGACACATTGTTAAATACCAACACATACTGGAACAAAGAAATTACACTGTATGCAATGTCACTGAAGTCTATTGTGATGTTATCTGCTACATCATGGATGACATAATGATCACTGCATTTGGGCTGTGCGCACATATTTGAATGCCCATGGCATGTGTTATTGCTTGTTTAGCTAACCGTAGCAAATCCATGAGGGGACTATTTCTGGGGGATAGTTGGGTAGCTCCTCGTGAGGTACTAGGGATAGCTCTGTTAATGTTATGTGCCAAGGTTGTCAAACCCAGGTTGGAGTGATTAGTATCATGGTTAATGAAGTTTGACTGAGTTTCCTGGCCACGTAAGCAATGAGTGGGAGAGGAGGAAAAGTGTAAGCAAAGATCCCAGACCAATTCATCCATAGTGCATTCCCTTTGGATTGTGGATGTGTCTGGATCAATGTTCCCTCAAATGTATTCCCTCTGTGTGCGACACTGTAAGGTCTCTGTGCGCTGCAGCCAAGGTTGTGTGTGCCAGTAACCCGACCGCGCGTGTGGTTGCAGCAACACATATCAGTGCAGATGTTATGAGTATTCATGTTAATCGCAGTGCCAGTCATGTGCTGCAATTACCATGAATACTTTCTCAGAGGCACACAATATGCCCCGCACATGGCCGGCCTTAGCGCTGGTGGCGCCCTGTGTGAGAACGTTTGTTCGCGCACCCCAATGACCACCCCGCCAGTGATTCCCTCACTATTATCCTTTAACAGTGCCCCTCAAGGTCTCCATTACAACTCTCTCTGACATGTATTTAATTTTGTTTTATAACGTCTCTCATACCAGTGTAGGGTGTACTTTCCATTGCACACATATTAAACAGAGACAGAGACAATCAATCATTATTTTTTTTTGCAAACAGATTTTATTGAGTTTTCTAACAATCACTATCACATTTATCAATACAACTTTAGATTCATTCGTCTAGTTCCTATTATGATATTGCAAAGAAACGCCCCAGAGTGGTAAAACATTTATCAATGGCATCTAATAGCTTGGCTCCATCCGTTTACTACCAGGGCATCCACGGCTGACTTAACAACTCGATAAATACTCATTTGCTTAGCTGTAACTTCACGGTTCCTGTGTATCTATTCAAACTATCCCCAACAGTTCCCCCACCTGTCCCTCCTGCCCAGGCGTGTCACATTAGGCCCTTCATTATGCAGCCAGTACAATGACAGAACACCACTTTTGTCCATGATCTCAGGTATAGTCTCAATGATCAACCTTATCATCAGAGGGGACACATTAAAGATGCATTCGCTGCTTTTGCTAATGTTGCACTGTTGCAGTGAACACTTCCCAGCTGCTCAGCCATCCACTACTGCACTCTTCAGTTATCAGGACATGAGGGGGGGGAAGCACGCTCCCAACCCTCATTCATGCTGCGGCTAGGCCGTACCGCATGCCAGCTTCTCGCAAGGCCTCCCAATGGCGAATCTCTGCCTCCACAAACAGTTTGCTCCTTACCGGGCTGCAGGGAGATGAAACAACAGCTGCCGTCTAATGTATCTGCACTACGGCGCACACCCAGGAGTTTCCGGTCTCAACTGGGTGCCACCTCCGACATAGGCCTCTCCGCTACTCGGACGCGAGTGCAGTCCCCGTCTTCGCTTCGCTGTGACGGGTGTGAGGGGTCAACCAGGTCTTCCGCCAACACCTTTCAAAGTGCGGCGTCTCCGCTTCCGGCTCACTCCGCTGAGTATCATGGGAGATACTCTTGGCCCTCGGTTGCTCATGGTACAGTCAGAACGTCGAGAGCAACGCACGCACGCCATTCAGCAGGCACAAAATATATGTGCCCGGGGCTCAGGATAATCATTTACCGAGGGGTATGCCGGCCGGAGCTCCGAAGCCTGCCTCCTCTCACATCGGCTCCAGGCCACACCCCCCCAACAGAGATAATCAATCATTGGTATGTAAATCAGTGTAGAAGATATGTTACATATGACAGAGGACTGCAAGGTATAGGAGTGACATGTCATTCATACTGATAGGCAGTATAGTTTAAAGTGCTTTGTCTAGAGAAGCACAAATTCAGAATTTAAAATGTAACATCATGGTTAGGATTTCTCTTTAATAAGAAGCACTTTGCGCCCAAATGAACCCTATTTGCAACAATAGGATAATGAATGGCTGGGGAAAAAAAATCATAACGCTCCAATCTATACCTTGCAGTATGCATGAAGTTCTTTGATGACAGTTAATAGTTTACTGTTCTGTATTAGGAATAAAATATAGATCTGTTCTTTGCAGCAGGCATATTAACCTGCTGTGCTACTTTAAGGCGAGTCAAAACTGCCACTAGACAAAACTCCATCTCAGTCTCTCTAGCAGGAACATTTAATTACGAGTTATCATGAAAGCTGGAGGCACAAGGAACTCTGCAGCAGGTGATTTTAAATTGTAAGTTGTTGCTAAACACTGCACCCCCCCCCCCTGAGGCCAGTGCCCCCCAAACAGATCAGCACCCAGTGCCGCTGCACCGGTCGCTCCACCCTAAAGCTGGCCCTGATTCCCTAACTGCCATCCTTTATCAGTGCTCCTCAAGTCTCCATCTCTCTCTCAGGTGCATTTAATTTGATGTACAGCGCCATTGATACCAGTGTAGGTTGTTAGAGCACTTTACATCACATACATTACACAGAGACAATCAATCATACATGTGTAAATCACTGAATAGACAATATTACATAAGACAAAGGACTACAAGGAGTAGGAGTCCCATGTCAACCATACTGGTAGGCAGTATAGTTTAATAGTGGTTGGTCTGGAGAAACACAGACACTGAATTTAGAAGGCAACACCATGGTTGGGGTTTCTCTTTAATAACCAGAATTGATTTCTATCCAAATGAACCCTTTGTGCAACATTAGGATAATCAAAGACTGGGGCAAAAACAATGCTCTAATTTATACCTTTCACTTTCCATTCAGCTCTTAGATGACAGTTAATAGCTTACTGTTCTATGTTAGGATTTCAACTTATAAACTGCAAGTAACAAAAAGATCTCTCTGACAAAAGCAGTAACCCACTGACCTATTTACATTATGTGCAGTTTGTGATCTGCATGGTACATGTTCTCTGCAGCAGGCACATTAACCCTCTATGCTCCCTTTCCATGAGTCAAAACTTCCACTTGACAAAACTTCATCTCTCTCTAGGAAGAACATTAATCACTAGAATTTTCATGGCATTTTTATTGTTGCCGAAAATTGCTGG
Source organism: Triturus cristatus (assembly GCF_964204655.1). Lineage (NCBI taxonomy): Eukaryota > Metazoa > Chordata > Amphibia > Caudata > Salamandridae > Triturus > Triturus cristatus. The sequence continues at coordinate 183,265,266 of NC_140594.1, read as the reverse complement.
AGGCCAGGAAGGAGGAAGCAAGTGCTTTTAGAAACATAATATATTATTTGCCCATAATCCTGTAAATTTGCAATCCTGTAGATGACTCCTTGTGAAAATAAAAAAAATACAAGTCTTTATCCTTAAACGAGTTTTATATGGGAACACATCTCCGATTCCAGACATGTATTTTGATGACTTCTCAGATTAACAGGCCACAGGAATTCTAAATTCCAACCATCTGCACAGCTGCAGCAACTACGGATCACAATTGCCTTAGCAAGGATGCTATGGACCGCAAGGAACTTCAGGTATTTACGGTGGAGGCCGCCGTTTAAAGTCTTGGGAGAGTGCTGTGACTCCTAAGAGATAAGCAGTTATATTTTTTTCCTGGACTAATGTTGAAACGTGCTTCACTTTTCCTGACCTTAGTGTTCTTGAAAGAGTAGAGCCTCCCTATGAAACCTGCCATGTATTTGTAGGAAATGGGACCCCCGGCCGGCCAGGGCTTGCGCCACAGCCAGTCAGAGACCACCACTCCTATGAAAGGTCGACCCCTGCTCGCCCTCTAGGCAACGCGGCGCGGGCAGCCAGGCCTATCTCGGAGGACGTGTGAAGCATTTGCGCACGCACCCACCAACAACCACCTCCCGGGCCTCCCACAAAGGAACTCCACACCAAGTATATATATATGAAAAATAGATTCTGTATTAAGCAGGACACATAGGAACACACATCGTACAAGGTGCCAGGGGCACGGGTAGGGGCTTCGGGGAAGAAGGTACAGCACAGGGCCAAGGGACCACGGCCAGGAATCACATAGGGGACATCTGGTATTCAAGGGGGGAAAATAGGACAAGGTACACAACAACAGGAGCACCCGTGGAGGTGCAACACAGAATACGTGTAGGGATCACATTAGACCTGGTCCATGGCAATCCACAGGCCAGCGGGCCTTTCTGGGGCAAGGTGCCCAAGTGTCTCGATGTTCATGGCCGGGAGCCCGGGGCAAAGCTAAACGTAGCAGTGGCCCACTAAGTGCTGGGCCACTGAGGGACCCCGTGGGAGCCTTACCGGCCCTGGGGAAAAGGGTGCCAACGGGTGGGGCCACTCGGGCTCTGGGGGCAATGATACGGTGGAGCCTCTTGGGCTCTGGGGGCAATGCCACAGGTGGAGCCTCGCAGGGCTCAGACCATTGGGGGGGCACGCGGAGTCCCTCTCGGGGGACTGGGCTTCGTGGGAGGCCTCCTGGGCCTCGGGCACAACCGGAGATTCACTCGAGGGGGGGGGCGGACACCGACAACGTGTCCCGACGCCCCTCCTCCCTGGGGCTCGCAGCAGCACTCACCGGTTTTGGTGCGCCGGTCTCCTTCGCTGCGCCAGCCTTCTCCTTGTGCTCCGGGGCTCTCTCTCTCTCGGGAGCCCCGGGGAAGGTCAGCAGCTTCACGGGGGTATCGCAGGGGCGCGGAGTGAGCTCCCGCCGCTCCTGCTACGTCGTTTTCCTTCGGCCGGCCTCGCCTCCTTCTCCCGGGCCGGCAGCCAATCACGGCGCGGCCTGGGGGATGACGCCAGTGGGGAATCCCGGGCCGGCAGCCAATACCAGCGCGGCCCGGGGATGACGTCACTAGGGTCCCGGGCGGCGGCGGTGAACTCGGGGAGAAATCGACGAGGAGTGGGCTCCCTCGTAAGGCACACGGGCAGAGAATAAAGCGAGGTAGGCACTCGCTGGGGGTATCGAACACTGGGAGCACGGGGTAGACGCCGGGTGGGCACCGGCTCGTTGAATGTAGCGCTACCAGCGCTGGTGCAGGAGTGAAGGACCCCAAAGCGGCAGGGGCAGGGAGCAGCGCTTCCAGGCGCTGGGCAGAAGGGACAGCGCTCCCCCAGCGCTAGATGCAGGCTACCAAAGTCCGTCGGTAGTCCAGGACCTCAGGGGGGCCCAACAGCGCCAAAGAGGGGAAGGGGCCATCCTTAGTCCAGGAGTAGGGCAGGGCCCAGGGAGGCACGCCACCCCTGAGCCCCAGCAGCAGCAGCTCCGGGTAGATTCAAGTTGGAGAACAAGAACACATCCAGGGTGTCCCAGCACCCTTTTTATACACACATTCTTGGTCTGAAGGGGCAGGCAGGGGGAGAACCAGCTGGAACTGGTTATGGGGGATTCTTTACACTGGCCAGGCTAGGAACATCAGCCGCACCCCAGGGGGTGGAGCCAGCAGTGTCTGGGGAAAACCCAGCCTCATTCATGACACTCAAACCAGACGGTCAATCCACAAGCAGACCCAGGCTCACTCCTCCCCTCACATCAGTATGCTAAACACTCCATTCACCACCGGGCAGACCCTCCCAGATCCTGGGAGCCAGGCTCACCAGCCAGCCCCGGCCAATCATACGCCAGGCACATATTCCACAAATATGCCAACTTCCAAAAGAGGGACTTCTGCACTAGACACACTCATACCTCATATACCGTTGCGCAGCATTCAACCTCCCGAGTTCATCCATACCAGACTTGACCCTGCACACCCTACGCACCGGGAACTACTGAGGACTCATCCATTCCCCATGTATTCCTATGGAAGGGGAGGTCGCTCTCTCCTCACACTCACTCAGAGGGGGAATCACCATCCCCAGGTTACATATAGCATAAAAACTTCAGGGGCGGACCTGCCAGATGGGCCAGGTCCAACACACGTCCCTCCCAGCCCAAAGGCAGGGTAGACCAATCACTACCGTGATGGACTTCCCTGCTTGCAGGGCGATAGAACATGGACGTGGCCCGCGCTACCGAGCCACCCTCCAGTTCAACGCCTACCTGGACCGATAGACACACACAGGCTAAAAATGTGAAAAAAATGAAAAACAATAAAGACATAGGCCCAACCAGGCTATCCTACTGGTACGCCTTAGTTGTCTGTGACTAGGACCAGGCCCTGGGCTCCCCAGATACCACTGGTCCCTGCTAATCCGGAGTGGGGGGTGGTAACCCCGGGCCCACAATAGCCCTTCTCCACTCCCTTTCTCAGGGTAGCCACGCCTACCACTGTTCCTTCCACCTAGGGTCCGCACCCTCAGGCTTGCCAGAGGTCACGGGCAAGAATGCCCCACCCTACCTCTACTTCTGAGGTTCCGCGTCCTCCCAGGGGGAACACCCTCAGAACACACCTTCCTATCAGTTTTGGAACTTCCTCCCTCCACTGGTCTTCCACCTGGGAACTAAGCGTTCAGCTCTCCCCAAGGCAAGCCGCAGCAGCGCCAGCGGTCTCCCTTGTCCAGGATACAACTTAACATAAATTCAATAAAACGAGCCGCGGCAGCACTAGCCGGTCTCAAGGTTCAGCTCTCCCCAAGGCAAGCCGCGGCCGAGCCAGCAGGTCTTCCTTGTCCGGGATACAACTACCATAACTTTCACAAAACGAGCCGCGGCAGCGCCAGCAGGTCTCAAGGTTCAGCTCTCCCCAAGGCAAGCCGCGGCCGAGCCAGCAGGGCTTCCTTGTCCGGGATACAACTACCATAACTTTCACAAAACGAGCCGCGGCAGCGCCAGCAGGTCTCAATGTTCAGCTCTCCCCAAGGCAAGCCGCGGCCGAGCCAGCAGGTCTTCCTTGTCCAGGATACAACTTAACGTAAATTCAGCCAGGGCGACACCTGACGCCTAAACCATATTCAGCGGGGTACGGGGGGGACACCTGACGCATCAGACACATTCAGCGGTGCACGGAACACATGATGCCTCCAACACATTCAGCGGGGTAAGGAAGGACCCTGACGCATCAGACACATTCAGCGGTGCACGGAACACATGATGCCTCCAACACATTCAGCGCGGTAACGTAAATTCAGCCAGGGCGACACCTGACGCCTAAACCATATTCAGCGGGGTACGGGGGGGACACCTGACGCATCAGACACATTCAGCGGTGCACGGAACACATGATGCCTCCAACACATTCAGCGGGGTAAGGAAGGACACCTGACGCATCAGACACATTCAGCGGTGCACGGAACACATGATGCCTCCAACACATTCAGCGGGGTAACGTCAATTCAGCCAGGGCGACACCTGACGCCTAAACCATATTCAGCGGGGTACGGGGGGGACACCTGACTCGAACACATCTTTCACAGAGCGGACATTTACGTAACCCCTTAAAACAATAATCAACTTTCTTTGCGACCATGTACAATACAGAGTTTTGCAGGGAGGCCAGTTATCGTTGGGGTACTGCGCAAACACAAGTCCGGATCCCACTTCTGACACCAGTGTAGGAAATGGGACCCCCGGCCGGCCAGGGCTTGCGCCACAGCCAGTCAGAGACCACCACTCCTATGAAAGGTCGACCCCTGCTCGCCCTCTAGGCAACGCGGCGCGGGCAGCCAGGCCTATCTCGGAGGACGTGTGAAGCATTTGCGCACGCACCCACCAACAACAACCTCCCGGGCCTCCCACAAAGGAACTCCACACCAAGTATATATATATGAAAAATAGATTCTGTATTAAGCAGGACACATAGGAACACACATCGTACAAGGTGCCAGGGGCACGGGTAGGGGCTTCGGGGAAGAAGGTACAGCACAGGGCCAAGGGACCACGGCCAGGAATCATATAGGGGACATCTGGTATTCAAGGGGGGAAAATAGGACAAGGTACACAACAACAGGAGCACCCGTAGAGGTGCAACACAGAATACGTGTAGGGATCACATAAGACCTGGTCCATGGCAATCCACAGGCCAGCGGGCCGTTCTGGGGCAAGGTGCCCAAGTGTCTCGATGTTCATGGCCGGGAGCCCGGGAGCCCGGGACAAAGCTAAACGTAGCAGTGGCCCACTAAGTGCTGGGCCACTGAGGGACCCCGTGGGAGCCTTACCGGCCCTGGGGAAAAGGGTGCCAACGGGTGGGGCCACTCGGGCTCTGGTGGCAATGATACGGTGGAGCCTCTTGGGCTCTGGGGGCAATGCCACAGGTGGAGCCTCGCAGGGCTCAGACCATTGGGGGGGCACGCGGAGTCCCTCTCGGGGGACTGGGCTTCGTGGGAGGCCTCCTGGGCCTCGGGCACAACCGGAGATTCACTCGAGGGGGGGGCGGACACCGACAATGTGTCCCGACGCCCCTCCTCCCTGGGGCTCGCAGCAGCACTCACCGGTTTTGGTGCGCCGGTCTCCTTCGCTGCGCCAGCCTTCTCCTTGTGCTCCGGGGCTCTCTCTCTCGGGAGCCCCGGGGAAGGTCAGCAGCTTCACGGGGGTATCGCAGGGGCGCGGAGTGAGCTCCCGCCGCTCCTGCTACGTCGTTTTCCTTCGGCCGGCCTCTCCTCCTTCTCCCGGGCCGGCAGCCAATCACGGCGCGGCCTGGGGGATGACGCCAGTGGGGAATCCCGGGCCGGCAGCCAATACCAGCGCGGCCCGGGGATGACGTCACTAGGGTCCCGGGCGGCGGCGGTGAACTCGGGGAGAAATCGACGAGGAGTGGGCTCCCTCGTAAGGCACACGGGCAGAGAATAAAGCGAGGTAGGCACTCGCTGGGGGTATTGAACACTGGGAGCACAGGGTAGACGCCGGGTGGGCACCGGCTCGTTGAATGTAGCGCTACCAGCGCTGGTGCAGGAGTGAAGGACCCCAAAGCGGCAGGGGCAGGGAGCAGCGCTTCCAGGCGCTGGGCAGAAGGGACAGCGCTCCCCCAGCGCTAGATGCAGGCTACCAAAGTCCGTCGGTAGTCCAGGACCTCAGGGGGGCCCAACAGCGCCAAAGAGGGGGAAGGGGCCATCCTTAGTCCAGGAGTAGGGCAGGGCCCAGGGAGGCACGCCACCCCTGAGCCCCAGCAGCAGCAGCTCCGGGTAGATTCAAGTTGGAGAACAAGAACACATCCAGGGTGTCCCAGCACCCTTTTTCTACACACATTCTTGGTCTGAAGGGGCAGGCAGGGGGAGAACCAGCTGGAACTGGTTATGGGGATTCTTTACACTGGCCAGGCTAGGAACATCAGCCGCACCCCAGGGGGTGGAGCCAGCAGTGTCTGGGGAAAACCCAGCCTCATTCATGACACTCAAACCAGACGGTCAATCCACAAGCAGACCCAGGCTCACTCCTCCCCTCACATCAGTATGCTAAACACTCCATTCACCACCGGGCAGACCCTCCCAGATCCTGGGAGCCAGGCTCACCAGCCAGCCCCGGCCAATCATACGCCAGGCACATATTCCACAAATATGCCAACTTCCAAAAGAGGGACTTCTGCACTAGACAAACTCATACCTCATATACCGTTGCGCAGCATTCAACCTCCCGAGTTCATCCATACCAGACTTGACCCTGCACACCCTACGCACCGGGAACTACTGAGGACTCATCCATTCCCCATGTATTCCTATGGAAGGGGAGGTCGCTCTCTCCTCACACTCACTCAGAGGGGGAATCACCATCCCCAGGTTACATATAGCATAAAAACTTCAGGGGTGGACCTGCCAGATGGGCCAGGTCCAACAGTATTCATTCAGCCGTTTAGTGCAGCGCCTCACTCTCAGATGTGAGGCTGGTCTTCATTCAGCCGTTTAGTGCAGCGCCTCACTCTCAGATGTGAGGCTTGTCTTCATTCAGCCGTTTAGTGCAGCGCCTCACTCTCAGAGAGAGTAGCAACTGTAGCGCAAGGAGAAAGTGGAAAGGAGCTGGCGTGTGTAACTCCCAACTCCATCAAGAGGTGAACGGAGTCCTAACCGTTGCCACAAGTCACGAGAGTTCTCCCTGCTACAGTGATGCACCGACCAGGCTCCAAGTCTAACTTTCTGGCCAGTGCTTCATTTTACATTTTGGTGCTCTTAGTCTCTAAGATCTCTCTAAAGCGCCTATAAAATAAAGCAATATTTGTTTAGTTATTGTTTCACATTTTGAACCTTTTATTTCTCTACGTCTCTAGGCTGCGCTTTATAGAAAAAGGTCCGAAAAAGACATTTCCAGCAAAAGTGATGTTCGTTTTTGGATCCATTTCACGGAGGAACAAATAAACTAAAGGAGGAAAGAGAGGGTGAGAAACTGTTTCTTGAAGTCACGGTTTCCAGTAAGTGAGGAGAAGCTAGACAGAAAGAGAGGGAGGATGAGTGAGAAAGAGAGGGGGACAGCTGTCAGCGGCAGAGCAGAGATCGACTTCTTCTCTGAGGAGGAAGGAAGAGACATTGCCGTTCCTTCTCTGCCCGCCCGCCCGTCCCTGGACGTGTGTTTAAAATAATAAAGTAGGGGAACGGAATCAATCAAATTAAAGAAGTAGGGGCACGCCGTGCCCTGTCGTTCCCGCCCACTTCGACCACTGACTCTGCATTTCTTTAGTTAAAAGGGCGCGGCTGCAGGCAGATTGTATGCCTTTGTTAATGTAATCATGTTAATTGCAGCACGTGATGGGCGCTGCGATTAACATGAATACTTTCACAAAGGCTTACAATCTGTCCTGCAGCCTTGCCCTTTCAACTAGAGAAATGCAGCAAGTGCAGGAGGCACTTGCTGCTGGACTAACCTGCTGTTGTGCGCGCTTCAAATGTCACACTGCGCGCTCGAAGAGAGACTTGTGCGCGCGTGCCCACGCGCGCAAGTTACTCGGAACAATGGTCTGGATGTAAGTTTTGGCATTTTGCGCTCCGAGCAGTGGCAAAGAGATGTATTGTAAGGGTGCCCCACCATTGAAAGTATTGATGTAGTAACAGTGTGTTGAATTCCCGCTTGTGAACTTGTTGCATCCTGCTTAACAAGTCTCCTAGGGAGTTTGCCTCCCCTGGGATGTGTTGTGCTAGGAGGTGAATTTTGTGATTGATTACCCATTCCCATATGTTTTGCGCTAACTCTGACAGTTGTGTCATGTAGTTTCCACTAATCAGTAGGGATTGGGTGTTTGCGGACGACAAACTTAGGATGGTGCCGGACTAACTTCACGCACCCCCTGCAGGATATGCTGTCCTTGGACGAGCTAGCTTACAGTCCTACTGTTAGCCCCCCATTAACCTAGACAGGGAGTGAACAGTTTCGGCAACTACTTAACATAACTCAGGAACTATGGTGAGAGACCTAAAACTTTTCGCTCAGCTGCTTGAGCTTCCTTTTACTCAGAGAAATTTACAAAGAATGCATGAAGGGAGGTTTTACAATATTTATTGAACCGTAATGAATATTGTATAGAAAATATGTGCCGCAATGATTTAAAGACAGAAGCAAACAAAAGTAAAGAGTGTCAAAACAGTGAATAAAACAACAGAGTTCCACCATCTTGTTGACAGCTTATATATGTATCGATCTACAGTATTATAACAATCTAGCATACTCCTACGATGCAAACCCTAACCTTCGTGTCTAGGGTGTGAATGTATAGACTGGAAAGAAACCCCCTTCTGGACGATCTAACCCCTTTACCTCGTGGTTAACACTGTAGAACCAGTTCATGACCAAGACAAGGACACCCCTCACAGAGATGTCAGTCAGCTGCTAGGCGAAAGCTTCAGCTTCCAGGCCCCCCTCGAAGTCAGCAGAAGCGTCTCCTCTGATTGCACTTAAAAACAAAATGATATATATCGAAAAGGGTATCCTTGCCTCGGGCCGTGATTGTGCTTAGGCTGCCTATTGTTTGTATTCCACAGATAGTTGCATCGCCATATGAATGTAATAAACACATTTGTATCACGCAAGTGTACGTTTTCTTCTTTTTTAATTTATGCGGTTTCAGTAAAAGAGTGTTTGAGCTTCTTAGTGTACGGTTCAGACCAGACAGTTTGGCGTTTTTTGGCAGGTTAATTTGAGTGCTGTAATGAAGCGCTTTGTGCATCAGGCATGCGATCTTGAACTGGAACCTTGCTTCAACAGTGAACCAATTAAGTTGGGTTAAATCTGGTGAAATGTGATCTCGTTATCGTGATCCTGTGATGAGTCTGACCGCTGAGTTCAACGTAGCTCCAAGGGGGGGGGCCCAGTCGGGTTTTAGGTAGCCCCGCCAGGGCTGCAATTCCGTAGTCAAGGCAGGAGAGGACTAGGGATTGGACTGCTAACTGCATGTCATCTGACAGTAAGAAAGGTTTAAGTTTCCTTAATGTGTTTAGTTGGTGACTGGCTCCTCTGGTGGTTGCACTAATGTGGTTTTGCATATTGAAGATGTTTGTCCAAAGATATAACTAATGATTTAGCGGAGTTCACAATGTGAGGAGTGCAGTTGAGCGCAGTTAGTAGTTTGAGCCAGTCTTGAATGTGGGCTGAGTGATTTTGGGGAGCAATCAGGAGGAAATGGGTCTTGAGCGTATTTAGCATAAGCTGATTATGAGTTAGCAACTGTTGGGTTTTTAGCAGAGCAGATTTAACAGTTTAGATGTCATCAGGAGATCAGATTTTTAGGTATAATTGAGTTTTGTTGGCATACTATGGTTTTGAATGTTTGTGCAGTTCAGAATTTCGGTGAAGGGTTCTATGAGTAGGTTAAAAAGCGTGGGTGCGAGTTCGGATCCTTGAGACACTCCGATTGGTTGCGGCATACTGTTAGACAGAGTGGTTGATTTAGATTTTTTGTGTTCTGTTGTGAAGGTATGAGGCAAACCAAGTTAAAACTAGGCAGGATAGCCCCATCCTTTGCCGATGAGAGTAGTATGAGAAGGTAGAGTTCGTTCTGGTCCAGTAATATCAAGGTGTCGTCGACAAGGAGTATTAGGGCAGTTTCGGTACTGTGTCCGGATCTAAAACCTAATTGGATTTGGTCTAGGAGTTTAAACTGTTTTATGTGATTACAGAGTTGTTTGTGAACGCATTTCTAAAGTAGCTAGGTTAAGGTCAAGCTATTGGAGATTGGCAGGAAGTTTATAGGGTCAGGTAATGCTGCATTAGGCTTCTTTGGGATGGGGTGACTTGTGCTATTTTGAGGCAATCAGGCCCTGTATGAGAGATTCGTGGACAATTTTAGACCAGAGTGGGGGCACTGAGGATCTAAGCTCTTTGTAGCACTTAGCGGACAGCAGATCATTGAACTGATTTGAAGGTTTCAGGGTGGTTATAATTTTGACTAGTCATCATCTGGTAGTGAGAAAGTGTCCCACAACGCATTATTTTTGGAGTATACTCCATGTATCCTAAGATAGGGAGACATACCAAGGGTAATCATGGAGAGGGAGTTGGTTGGGCGTGGAAATGTGTGCTTGGTATGGCGAGTTGTAGTTCTACCTCACTTTTTATAGTTTTGTCCCTTAAATGTGTAGAGAACTCCTCACCACTGGGGAGAGAGTTGTTAGGTGAAGAGAGTTGGTTGGCTGGGTACTTTGCTGCTTGTTTGATAATTTCAAAGGGTTTTTTTGGTCTGTTTTTAGAATTGTCAAGTTGTGATTTAAAGTGACTGGCTTTGGTGCAACAGATGTGATACACACTTCTAGTCTTCCTTAACTGCTTGAGGTTCATTGTGGAGGGGGAGATTCTCCATGATCTCTCTGCCAACCTAAGTTTGCATCTTTCGTCGTTAAGGAAGCAATTAAACCAGGGATTGGAATGTTTGCTGGGGATCCTTTTGAGCTGTTTTGGAAGGTTTTCGTCAAGTAAATTCATCATGGAGTGGATGTAAAGTTCGGTAAGGTCATCAAAGTTAGTCATGTTAGGGGCGGAGGAAGAAGGTTATTGCTAGTGCGGATGAGTTGATGTTTCTTAAATCTCTTAACCATGGTTTGCTTTTATGGGGTTGACCCTGTCTGATCAGCATCCTTTCCAAGATGAGAAAGGAGATAAGTTAATGGTCTGACCAGTCACATGGTGATATGTCATCTAGTTGTATAACATGGTCTTTGGCAATGATTAGGTCAAGGGTGGCACCCTTGATGTGGGTGGGTTTGTTGGAGGACTGGGTAAAGTTTAGCTCGAAGAGGAAAGCCTTGAAAGTGCAGAGGGTAATTTGTGCCGTTTCAGTGTAAGTTGAAATCCCCAAGGAAGATATGGTTAAGGTGTTGTTCAGAATTAGAGGAAATGGTATCCATTATTTCTTTGATATAAACATGATTGTCACCTGGCGGATGATAAATTGTGTCGAGTGTGCAGATTGTTTTGTCATTGTTCGAGATTTCAGAACTCAAGTGTTTACAGGTGGACATCGGTGCAGTTTCTATACGTCTCAGGATGAGAGCAGACCAAAAGATGCATGCAATGCTGCCCCCAACTTTAACCAGTCTATCCAGTCTAATGTCATATTCAGGGGGAACTAAGATGTCCAAAATTGATGAGGAGGAGGAGTCATTGAACCAGGTTGCAGTTAGGATCAGTTGGTCCAATTTATGTGTAAGTTTGAGGTGGGCAATATCTGCCACGTGATCTGCAGTTAAGGAGCATTGATTTGATGTAGGATTTAGTTATCACGGTTTCGAGAGGTGAGGTTGAGATATGTACTAAATTATCCTTGTTCGCAGTTCTAAGTTGTATGGAATGGGTCTCTCCTGGTTTCTGAATGTAGTACATTGCTGTCATATTGTCTGTTCGTAGAAGGACATTCTTCCCTGCTATGTTGGATAAGAACACTTAAGGAGTTATTTGTATGGCCAACAGTTCTAACATGTTGATGTGTAATGTCTGTTGTTGTGTTAACCAGTGTCCCTGAGCCACAATATCCTCCAGATGAGCACCCTATCCTATGAGTGAGGACTGTTCCTGCTGCAGGAAAATGAATCCTAAAGCACTGAAAGAGAGAGAAGCAAAGCTTTTCATGGCTAAGGCGAAGAAGGAGAGCAGAGGTCGAAAGAAAAGAGAAGTCGAAGCCGGAGTCGTCGACTTTGCACTCAAAGTCGAGAAGACAGAAGAAGAAGAAGAGGAAGCATAGCTCTCGGCGCCGGTCTTCGAAGAGTAAGGCTTTGAGGTTGCCTTCGCCTCGATGTCGAAGTAAGGACTTTGTCTCTCCTTCGCCTTCCCCTTCTCCTCGTGCTTCTCTGGAGAAGTCACCTTCGCCCAAGTTAACTCCGGCGCAGTCTCTGGCGCTGGTGGATTCTCCAACTTTCGACGCCGAGCCGGAGCAGATGTTGATCTTTCACCTGTTCACAATATGGAGCTATAGAGGGTATGTGCCAAGCCGCCCTCCTCTCAACATTCATCAAACCAAAAAAGGCTTGGCACCCAGAGGATTCACAATTTTACTTAGGACCTACACCTCGAGTGGGAATAAATATCTCCCCTCAGTTTCTGGTATTACATCCAAATTAATGTAGTCCTAGTCCTCTTTAATTTCAGAAAAAAACAGTATAACAACCCTCCACTACCTGACAATCACTCCTCCACAGTAAACCGGTCAAGGAACCTCAGAAAAATGAAAGTGAAAGTGAGAGCGCACCTCGCATACGCAACACCAGGGAGGCTACCAGCCGGTTCTCGCCAGTATGCCCACGTTTTATCATCATTGGTTGCCCACTCACAAGAGTCAGGAAACTAGTGTCCAGTGGAAAGAAAAGGAAACAGATCAAGAAAGAAAATGTACTGTCCCCATCAAAGAAAGAAAGAAAACAGTGTATTGCGAAGAACCAGATGTCCCAAGCAATATTTTAGAAACCCACTTAACCTCTTTATTCAAACTGGTGAGTCTACTCAAAATAAAAGCACTCGATGTTGCTAACCTTTATAAAGAAGGCCAACATGTTTCATTGCCACTTATCATTGTTCTGGCAACTTCATCAGGGCATAGGGTTTCAATCAAGCGCCTCATTGGACAAATGCTTTTGTGTTGCGGAAGGGCATGTAGAGGCCGAGGGCATTCGTACCAGCCTCCACTATACCAAAAGGGGTTGTGTTGAATACCCTTTCCCCGATTTTTAGAGCTGCACTATCGCTAACTCGTGATCCACCGCAACCAATTTCTGGAAGGGCCGTCTCTCGTCCCCGATCTTTCACCTCTGCCTGAAGGTGAACCTGTGGCTCCAGTGGAGGATTCTTCGGCTCCGGCTCCAGCTACTCCTCGGCCGGATTCAGGTTCGAACCCATACCCGTATTTCCCGACTCCGGGTGCGGATCCGACGCATTTCCTTAATGCTATGTATGGTGTTTTCCAGAGAGCAGCCTTCCCATCCGGTGCACCTTCAGGTCCCGTGTCCAATGGCGTTCAGTTTGGGCGTGCCGCAACACTACACTCAGGCACCTTTTATGCCCTTCTTGCCGATGGCTCTGTCATGGCAGTTCCCGGCGCCGTCTGGAGAGCCTTCTTCCCGGCCTCCACTGGATCGCATGCCTTCGTCGGAGCCTCCCTTGATGCCGGCGCGGACTCCAGCTGCACCGTGTCTGACGCCGCCGACTCCTTCGGTGCTGCCGACTCCACATACGGTGCTGCCGACTCCACATACGGCGCCACCGACGCCGTGTCCTCGGATCCGCTCTCGAAGAGAGGCTCAGAGGATTATAGAGGAAGAGCAATATTGGGCAGAGGAAGTGGAGGAAGGTGAAGTGGGTGACTCCACTGATGAATTTGAAGGTATTCAGGAAGCAAGTGGATTGGACACCACTCCTGAATGGGAGCATTCTTCTTCCAGGTCTTCTGCTCCTCAAGAGTTGGCTCCTTACCCTTTGGTTATCAGGAAGGCTGCGGAGCTGTTAAGACTTACAGTTGCCTTCTGTGGAATACAAGCCAAACCTTTTGACTGAAGTCCTTCATTCTCCTTCTTCCATTGTTGAGCCACTGTTGCCTTTTAATAAGGCTATTTTAGAGCCTGTCATGGATGTTTGGCGCAAGCCACTTTCTTCACCTGCGGTTTCCAGAACTGTGGCGAGAAGATAGAGTGGCTCCGGGGGATCCGAGCTTCCTTTCCTCGCACCCTTCTCCAGAGAGTCTTGTAGTGCAGGCATCCTGTTCAAAACAATCTTCAGGTGCTTTTCCACAGGCTCCAGCTGACAGGGACTCAAAGAAGATTGAGCAGTCGGCTAAAAAGGTCTTCTCTTCTGGAAGTATGGCACTTAAATCGACAAATGCCACTTGCTTATTGGGCCGCTACATTCATGCTTTGATGGACTCTGTGAAGCAGTTAGTTCCTAAACTGCCTGATGAGGAGAAGGGCTCTTTTATGGAGGTGGTTGCAGACACTCAAGCTGCTGCTAGGCAAGTTATTCAATCGGGCCTAGATACGGCTGATTCCATGGCCAGAATTATGGGATCTTCTATAGCCACTAGAAGGAAGGCTTAGCTTCGCTCTTGTGGTTTCTCTGCGGATGTTCAGGCCACTCTGGTCGACTTACCATTTGATGGGGAGAAGCTTTTTGGGGACAAAGCGGATTCCGCCCTGCAAAGACTCAAGGATAGCAGAGCTACTGCGAAATCTTTAGGTTTGCAGACGCAGTCAAAAGCGTTTGACTTCAGGAAGTATAGGGGATTTAGAAGGTCATCTTTTCGTTCCTTCCGTCAACCTCAGCAGCAGCACCAAAATCTTTCTTGTTTCGGAATCTGGATCTGAGGAAGGAAGGTTCAGGGTGCCCCTAAATACTAAATTTAGGGGCGCTACAGGTAGGTAAAGGGCAGGGACCACTGGGTCCCTGTCCTGGGGTGGGTACACCCCCTATCCTGCCACTCTCCTGTGGGAGGGGGGCAGTGGCCTAGTCCTTATTGGGTAGGGCTCCCCATCTTCAAGATGGCGAGAGACCGGAGATGTGCTTCACCGCGCCTCCCCCACCTGAGGGGTGGTGTTGGCAGGGCTGGCACATCCCCTGTCCTTACTTGGAGATTCCGGCCAGTCTTCCTGCCGGAGTGGGGGTCAGAACCGGTGGGGGCCAGTTGCGGAATACAGCAAGTGGCCTGGAGAAGCTCACAAAGGCGACATGCCTTTGAAGCTTCCCCGTGCCCATCCTGGGGGAGGAGACCTAGCACCTCGCCCAGGATGTGCATTGTTGCAGGGGTCCAGCAACATGTCTGCTGTGTGGCAGCCTAGGCAGCCTCTCAGACAAGACATGGATTGTAGGTTAGGTTTCAGGGGGCATCTCTAAGATGCCCTCTGTAGTGCTTTGTACATTAAATCCCACACTGGCATCAGTGCGGGTTTAATGTGCTGAGAAGTTTGATACCAAACTTCCCAGTCTTCAGTGCAGCCATTATGGTGCTGTGGAGTTCGTAATGACAACCTCCCAGCACCATATACTCTAAATGGCAGCACTACACTTACAGGGCCCAGGAATGGACCTGGGCACTGTAGGGGTACAGGGCTCATGCACCTGTACCCTCACCACTGGCACAGGGCACCTAGCTAGAGGGGTGACTGATGTATGCCAGGGCAGTGGTTTGTGGGCATGACACACAGGGATGTGTGCCATGTCATCTCTTTGTTTTGTTCTGCACCCAGACACTCAGCCTGCAAAGGCAGTGTGTGTGTGTGTCACGGTACAGGGGGCTCTACGGGTGGCACAATACGTGCTGCAGCCCCTTAGGGGCCTTATCTGGTCACAGTGCCCTGGGTACCTATGGTACCATTTACCAGGGGCTGACAGGTGGCCACAGATGCCGATTTGGTTTAGGCTTTAATGCAGTTTTAGGGAAGGAACACAGGCCCTGGGTACCGGATTGGCAGGAGCCCAGGGCACACTCAGTCAAAGTACATCAGCATTTCAGCAAAAAGTGGGGGCATACCATGCAAGAAAGAGGGCACTTTCTCACACTGTCTTTTTTGAAGAGTCTTTGTGTTTTTGTTGCATATAGTATGTAGTATGTAGTATTACCCTGCTCCTCATGTATTTGGGTCTGTGTCTTTTTCTTCCCTGTTGCTGGTGGTATGGCTGTGGAAGGTGTCACTGACTCTACTGTCAGTGAAGCATGGCTTTTCCTCGATTGTGAAGTTTGCCCGTGTTCCTTCTTTGTCGGAGTTGATGCTTTTTTGGAGTCTGAATGGCTCGAGCCAGATCTCTTCTTCGGATCCGATGGCTTGTGTGGCGTGGAAGCATGTTTGATTTTTGTCGTTACCGAAGAATTCTTTGATGCAGATTTATGCTTTGGTGCTGCTGTTTTGTCGGTGCCATCTCCAAGTTTCAGCCTTGTTGCCAGATTGTAAACGAGAATGTTCTCGTCCCTTCTCGGCTCCAAGGCATGCTCGCGGTGTCGACATGAGCCAGAGGGCTGTGGCGTACCGTGGCATTGAGGGGGAGGTGTGTGCAAGATTTTCTTAGCATGTGGGGAGGGGAGCGATATTACTCCCAGTTCGAGCCATTGTTTTTGGTCCCGACTCAATACTGTAGTTTTCGGTGTGTTTTCCTCCAAGTGGATTTGGGTTCCTCCATTCCCACTGGACTACCCAGAGGCGACATAGTGGGGGCTTGCAATGACTACCCAACCTGGTGTTGCTGTAATCACGCCGATCTCCTCTTCCCACTGCGTTTCATCGTGGGAGAGCTCCTACTTGTCCGCCATTTCCATATTGTGTGCTAACAGGTGTGCATGCTATCCAGAGAGACAACATCCAGCAAAAGGTCAGGAAGGACACGACCCGCAAGTGTTCCGGTGTTCATTGCTGTACCTGGAGACCTTCTGCTACGGAGGAGATGTTACGCTACACTACTGGAAGGCTAGGCTGATGCGTAGCCACGGAACTGCGCTGAGGACATAGTGGAGACTACCGGCTGTGGAGGCCGCCGGGAGGAGCTGAAAGAGAGTTGGGATACGGCTTGACAGCAGCACGGGTGAGACTAAGTGCTGTGCAGGCGCATCAGTGAGCGCAGCAGCCGTAGCTGGCTACTGCAGAGACTGAGCCCAGGACCTGCAGAGGCGGCCCAAATAGGACTGGGTGCGGCTTGCAGGATAGCCTGGAGAGCTCCCGCTCGGTCTGCAACTCCCGCAAGGCACAACACAGTCCGCAGTTCTCCACATTTGGTTCAACTAGTAATTGCTGCCCCCTTATTACTGCCTACCCCTCCTGTGTTCAGCCATCAGCCCAAGGAGTGTGCCATCGCTACTCATTGCCTCCTATTATCTACTCCCCTCGGAGGCTCACCTATCAGCTCATCTATCAGCCCCAAGTGTGTACCCATGTATGCTGCCCAATGACTGCTCAACAACCTGGTGATCGTGCTGGACTGTGTTTTTGCGCTTCTGCAGTAGAAGCGCCACTCTTTCAGCATGTTCAGCAGCCGGTTGCTCGTGGCTCTGGCTCGTGGCTTTGGGCGTTTTGGTATGGTGCCGCTCTGCTTACCAGGACATTATAGCACTGGACCATTCCAGATCGCTACCAGTATAGTAGCATAGCAGAGTAACATGGCATACCACGCTCCTGGAATCTCCCTATCGCCGGCTAGGTGCTCCCTTGTCCAGGCTCTTGGACTAAAGTGAATATGGGGAGAACAAGTAGAGGGAGCCAGGGAGTGGTTCGGGGAAGCAAGGAGTGCGGCCCTCTCGTGCAGGGTGTTCAAGTCCCTGCGGGTCAGTCACCCAGTGGTCTAAAAGGAGCTGCCGCATCTGGTAATCGGCAGGGGTGGTACGACCGCGTACCGAGATCGGTTCATGGAAATTCTTGAAAAACCTCCACCTGTAAGTTATCATCGAATTAGCAGCTCCTCATCCCCATCACTTAAACACGCTAAAAGCAAGGGCCTTAGGCATACAACCCAGGGGAGGAAAGGAACCAGTGACATCTAGAACAACGGATCAATCAGACTGACTTAACGCACAAATAGAGGTGCAGTCCAGCCGGACCAGTATAGGTCCAAACAAACAAGCGACAAATTTGCACAAGGAGATACGAACCCCAGAGAAGAAACAATATGAGATCCGGGAGGGAAAGGCAGATTGCCACGACAATAATCAACAAAAGGAAAAGGAAGAGCAAAGGTCTTAATGAAACCGCTAAGAAAAATTCAATGATGGATGAAAACAACTCATCTCAATGCTAGTCTCTAGTAGCGGTAGACTCTACCTCATCCACCAAAGCAACAAAAACAGGTTTCCAGCCAAAGATCTAAACAAAATTTTCATTTGTGAAGAACGCAAGGGCGGTACTATGCTCAAGCAACGAAAGCTTTAATAGCCTCCACTCCCCACTGCACGAAGTGGTTTTAGATCAATCACCGCAGCCGATAAGCTAGAGCTGGCAACTGAAGAGAACACAAGCATGGCCAAAGAGTCCCCAGGCACTGGCAGCTATCAAGGAATAATAGCTGCAAAAAAGGGAAGTCGTGATCTGGCAATGGAAAATACAAATGCATTCTGCTTCACCCACTCCACAACCGAAACATCTATTGCAAACTTGATAATATCAAGCAAGAACTGCAAAGGGAACACACACCCTGTTTTGACAGAGGTCGTTGGGCTTCAGGAGATCCCTTTGAACCGACAATTACTATCTTATCAAGTACAAACCTAACCCCCAAAACAACCTCTTCAATGAAGTCTTACAAGGCTGCATATCCAATGAACCAACAAAAGCCTCATATATGGCTATGTACAAACACACAATTGGGCAACTTATAAAGGGGAACAAAAACTAACCACGACTAGGCTCCCCAACGACAGGAAATAAAGGAATCACTACAGAGATGCCTGTTGACATATCTGGAAGACCTGCACACCCTAATCTGTCCAAGGTATCAGAGAGCAACATTAAGTTGTATTGGTGGCACGATAAGGCAGGCAGAGTTAACTTCCCCAGTCCAATCTACTTGGTTACAGCTATGCACCATACCCACAAATTGTCCCTTATTTAACAGCAGCAAACGAGAAAAGACACACACAGAAGGCAATGAAATTAATACCTCATTCCGCACAACGCAAGAATGGAAACGGTTGCTAGCCTCATACACACCTGATCCCCTGCAGGAGGACGATAACACATACCAAAACACTAGTAATGAAGAGAAGTCAATTGGCACAGATAAACTATGGACATCCTTCTAACCACTATGCAACTATCAATAAAAGCAATGCAGTACCATTCTGACAAAATGGACATCCAATTATCTATCCTTAGCTTCCTGGCTAGTCATGTCTCAAACATTGACACCAAACTATCGGATATGAATAACGTAATCAAAAGGGCCCAGGCAGAAACACAAATAATATTATCGCATTGCACCCGTGTTGCTATCATTGACAAACTCTCTATCCTTTCAGCCACAATGGGGGACCTCTTATCAGACCTAAAGAAGGCGACGAACACAGCAAAAATAGCAGACCAATATAGCCCAGGAACGGGTTCCACAGAGGGAACAGTTAGCTCCACAGAGGGAACGGCTAGCACCACAGGGGCAACGATTCACTCAGGCCCGGTGAAGGGACCCACAAACAAAGTCCTCCTAAACCGCATGGGCACTGGTCATGCCAATTCTGGGAATACAAATACAACCAACATGACAGCAGAATACACCAACGAAAAGGATCAAGGGGAGAGGGCCAGCATAGAAGTGCACATACCAAAGATCTGGAGTCCACAGGTCATCAACTGCAATTTGTGGGAGAGCAATCAATCCGAATAGGCCCCTGCGTGCCAGAGCAGCCTGTGATGCAGGAAAATTGGAAATAAAACATAGCCAGAAACAGAGGAGGAAGGCAAGAAAGAGGAAGAAGGACATAACAGCTTATTTTTAAACTGGCATCGAAACCCCAAGCACAAAAAAACAATACAGAGGACAATCTGTGGACCAACAACCCCAAATGCGGAACACAACTTCAGCCAACCAGACACAATGATCACAGTGGGCACAGATCCCGAAGGGAAAAGAGGTGAAGATGATTTGGTCGATCATATCCCCAAAGAAATAGAAGCGGTTCCAAATACCGTAAACAGCGACACCTCTGATACTTCACGTAATACAAGGGCTGTAGCGCCAGTATTTACAACAAAAACAACCCCCCCCGCCCCCTCCTCATAATGGAGGGACAAGCAGCTCAAGTTAACTTCCGAAGTCCCCACATTCAGGAGGAACAGACCCTTCAAGCAAATTTTCCACGTGACCATTACCAGCTACAGCCTAAAACTCGCAGTATCTTGTTCATTCCTGAGTACAAGCCCAGAGGCCGGTGGGACATCCTAAACAGAGGGAACAGCTTATGATTACTTACATCAATCAGCAGTCTGGCGGATACAAGATCTCATGACCTGGAAACAATTGAGTTCAAAGATTTCAAACAACTCTCAGACCATGATTTAGGAAAGGCAACCTGGGCATCATAACGTGTATTTTTAAAGCGCACTTTCACCCAGAAGTCTCTTGTCGCTGAATAACAGATGTTCATTGTTACCCAACTTGATGGTACTCATTTTATCGACCTTAGATGGATGAAAGGCTGAGTGGACCCGCCGGGATTTTAACCTGTGACCATGAGGTTGAACACAGGCCCCTGCAATGGACTCATTAGTCCACTGAGCCACCAGCCCGGCCTCATGCGAAATAGCAAAGAGGATTTTGGAAGAGAAAGACCAACTAAATGCTTCAGGAATAAAAAAAAAAGCTCCATCAAAAAACGAGCTACCTGGATCCCCTGCTACCAACTAGATATGAGCAGGAAACATCCCGTATCTCGCATTCAAGGACGAAGACACAATCTTTGCATAAAGGGGCACACAGCACGGACGCATCGCAGACAGATTAAAAAGATTGGAGCCCAGTCACCAGATCAGGTAACTGAACCTGGCTAGCTAGGACAATAAACCCACGGAGTAAGAACACCTAACTCAGAAAAACAAGACTTTGCTCCTGGAATAATAATGGCCTGGGAAACAAAATAATGGATACAGAGCTCCTGCTATATTACCAAAATGTTGACTTTATCCTCTTACAAGAAACCTGGCTAGATCAACCGTACCATTTACATGGTTTTAAAGCACATCTGCTAGCAGTAAAAAGCGTCAAATTTTGACACCTAAAAGGAGGACTTACAATCTACTCCTCAATCAATAGAATATATGTGCTCAAAGATGTGGATGTCAAGACAACTGCAACAAACGCAGTAAAGTCACTCAGAGTGGACCTAGGAGGTGGCATCAACAAGCAACAACTAATATTGTTAAATATATGCCTCCACCATGCGACAAAATCAACAGAGTTAAACCCTTGCGATCTGAAATTACAAGTCTACTATCAGAAGAATGGACATCTAATTTCATTGTAACTGGCGATTTTAACATGCATCTAAAGGGGCCCCTAGAAAGGGACAAATTACTGGAAGAACAATTTTCATCATGGAACACCCCCCAACAGGAAGAATGTTACTGCAGAAATCAATCAAGGCTAGCTAAGAAATGTATAAGGGATATGGAACATTTGAGCTTCTGGGCACAAAATGGGCGTTTCTCGGGACAAGTCTATGGCGGCGGCATTTCACAATGCATCAGTCAGCAAGTTACTAGATTACACCTTTGTATCCTTACCTCTGATCAGTAAAATTACAGAATTTCAGATAGATACATCAGATCAAAGTGACCACTTACCACAAGAAATCACAATGAACATTCAAGGCACAACACTAACTCAGCCAGTGGAGGACACTAGTTATATTCATACAGTCAATTACAGAAGGATAAAATGGAAAATTTGTCAACCAGAACAATTGCTGGCCTTGGCAAAGACACTGTGGGACGAATACAAGGGTGTAGATTAGGCCTGGGCAAAATTTCCGTTCCGTTTGCGGAATTTGCGATAATTTGGCTTTCCCGCGTTCCGCGGAGAGCGCGCGGAAATGTCAAAATTTTCGCATTCCTCAGCTTTGCGATAATTTGGTTCTTGCTCGCGCTGTAAAATAATACATTCTCGCGCGCGCTCGATCGCCTTACCTGAATCCCCGCGTTCGCCGACAAGTTTTCCCGATCCGGTCGCGTTCTCCATGAGATGTTGTATTGTTTTGGCCATTTGCGCTGTCTCGCGACAGTTCGCGTCTGCAGTGACGTCATGCGTCGCGCGATCACGTCTTTTTTCTCGCGATCATGCACCGCGAGACAACTGAAAACAAGATGGCCGCGCCCGCGATCAACCGAAGTTAGCGACCCGCAACCATGCAAAAAATATCGCCAACGGGCGGGAAAAAAACTTCCGCATCTTCGCGATCTTTCCGCTTGTTTGCGGAGATTTTTAACATTTTCGCGATAATTTGCGAAAGTCGCTTTCGCAAATTCCGCCCACCCCTAGTGTAGATACAAACGTGCTAATATGCGGAGAACATTTTATAAAAAAGTTAGGAGAAACACACTCGGGAAGGGCTTTACTCATCAAGAGAAACTCTTCAAAAACGGATTTCTCCTCTACTGTCAAATAAGGAAATCAATCACCTCCCCACCTTGCAAAACTCCTATTTAAGGAAACTCAAGAAAACAAACTGAACATTACGGAAGCTCCGGCGAATCGGCTCAGACCCTTTCATCCAGAAGGAGCTAATGCCACATAAAAAAAACTAGAAAAAGATAATCTGGCAAGTAAAAAGGGAAGCAGAGGAGAAGTTGTGGGCCAAACACTTAAACGACTCAAAAACTAAGAACAGTGCAAGATTCTGGCACACGATAAACAGCTTTCAGAACCCAAGTGTGCACGGAGTCAATTCACATTTAACTGAAGAAGCCTGGGTATCCTACCTATGGCATCACCACTTCAACACAGAATCGAAAGGACTTACGATTGGGAAGCCCAGACCCAGTCACACATCTGGGGATAAATCGCCTGACCAAAACAAACCATTGGCAATCACTTTTTTCGTATTACGGCCAACCTGATTATAAACAGGATAGCAAAAGGCAGGCTGGATGGTGCACCAGGCCCAAATGGGATCCCTCTGATCCTGTTCAAACAATTAATACCACTCTTTGAACAGATCTTGGGAGCAGTTAAAATACCGGCTTCTTGGAGGGGGTCATTTATAACCCCAATATACAAGAGTGGGAATAACAAGAGCGGCAATAATGAAGCAAAAAGCTACAGGCTGGTAGCATTAATAGATAACGATGCTAAATACTATGCTGGCCTTCTCTTGGAAGAACTTACAGATTGGTCAACCGAAAAATCGGTCATGCCCCTGAACCAGAAGGGTTTCTGCAAGGGCATGGGAACTACTATGAACATACTTGCCCTCTCCCTCTTGATACACTGTAAAAGCCGTAAACCTGTCACTCTACGTGTTTTATCGATTACTCATCAGCCTTTGATAACTGATAGAAAAAAGTTGTGGGCTAAACTCACCCAAAAAAATATACCATCGGCACTTCTGAATCAGCAGATCCTTTTACATACAGACACCTGGGTCCAAGTGAAGCTCTGAGGTGGCGATGGTCTGTCCCGAAAAATACCAACTACAAACGGGCTGAAACAAGGGTGCGTGCTGGACCGACTTTGATTAACCTTTTCATGGCAGACTTATCTACAGAGTTGTTCAACAAATCCCCAGCACTCGTATTAATCAAAATTTCAAAGTAGTTGTGACGTGTCAGTCAGAAAAACAATAGCAATAAATTTCTTATGCGAGGTTTAGTCTTCCTTGTTCTTTATTTTCAATGGAACATCCTAGTCACAGCCAACACGTGTTTCGTCGTGTAGGGGCATTAACCCACGACTTCCTCAAGGCTGTGTGAATTAAGAGACAATACATACCATATGGCATTATCAACTTCTAAAAGATGGGTCATATAAGGTGGCATTGTAAATTACCTCTTAAATTGTTACAAAGAGGTTTCCCATGCAGTGAACCAGTATACATAATTACAAGAACAGGAATCAATTTTAAAATCCGTAGTGAATAGACGCACAGAATGGATGCATACAAATAAACATTTGGAAAGAAGTGTACCAAAGTAAAAGAGATCAAATTTATAGTAGGTAACCGATAGAGCTAGCGACCAAAAGAAAATGGAGAGAAACGGAAGGGCGTGCAGAAAACGACGTGATCAGGTCCCGCCTAATAATAGATTCGGTCACTATGGTGCTGGTCGTGATTAACGTGAAAGTGACTGAGTAAATGGCAACCAGCATATCGAAAAAACGTGATCCGGTCCCGCCTGGTAAGAGATTCAGTTACTCGGGTGCTAGTTGTGATTTTCGTGAAGGTGAAGAGGTGTTTGGCAACACAGCATGCCCATAATAGTGAGTCCACTTATAACGAGGACAAAAGTCAAGAATAGTTACCTATTTTCAATTCAATAGGACCTCTATTGTAGGAAAACACAATCAAAGCGCAAGTGCGTTAGTAGTCTAGTCTACGAACTATACAATATTATCTTAGGTGTGTATCCATAAATTAAACCTACTTATTATGTGGTTGAAATTCCAGACCACATAGGGGTCAAATCCAAGATGGGAAAAGTCAAAATTTGTGGTTCCTTAGCCAATGAAGCGTATGTTTTGCACTGAGCTGTAAAGAGTAAACGCGCCGGTCAATATTGATGTCTAGAAATATATTCTCATGTATATCTCATCATCTAGTATTGTTATATAACAGTTGAAAATCAAGGCTGTCATAGTTCAGCTCACAACTATCTATGTTTAACTGTTGTCTACAGTCACCAGATCCCGACATAATTCAGCGTATTCTATTGTTACAATTCAAAGGAAAAATCCCACCCGGATTCCTACTTTCTATCAAGTTATCTCTGTTATTAGTGTTCGCCAAATAGACTTAAAGTCTCCAATCTCTAACATAATCGGTGAACACACCCTCATAAAGTAGTATATTCTTACCCAACTCTTCAGTCGGTTTCACGTTGTCTTTTCGATTCCCATCTAAACGTTTCTGGCGAGCCGAGTGCAGCTGTCCGTGGATTCAGATTTCTCCGAAGTGACGAGTGAGCCCTAGTGAATATACTTCCGGGTCGCGTAAAACGACTTACGTCATAACAATAGAAATAGAAGTAAGACTGCGCCGAGTCAAGCGGACCAGATGACTAAACCTTCGTGAAAAAATAATACGAGATATATGCGATCACCAACTTCTAGGATTTTCTAATTAAAATTCATGTTTATTAAGCCTAGAGAGTCACATCTCTTTTAGAATTTAAGAGGGAACTATTTGAACGTCCTGACTTCTATTACCACTGTGGTTCTTAATTATCGTCAAACAAAATACAAAGCCTCCGAATCCAGTATGTATTCAAACGTTGTGTATCATGGCTAAGTCATGTTCCGTATATGAAGGACAGCATGCTTATTGTCCTTTTATGTATCCATTGTTCACAAACCCGGCGCAATACTTAAGTTCCCGAGTCTGTGGTGTGAATAGAGTGAAATGCTCATATTTGAGCCGTTGCATTTAGATTCCAGTATCAATTGTGTCTCCTCCATTCTCTCCATCAGTTAAGGTCTTACAACAAAGGTGTAAATTGTTTCATACAAGTGAAACGAGTTGTAAATCGAATGGTTGTACATTCCTTACGACATAGACATTGTATCATAGATCGAGAGTGATCTATATGATTACTCCATCTAATATTGAACCAAATTGTGATCATTATGCCCATCAATACACATTGTTACTGTATTCATTTCATCCTGGTAGCTGAAACTTCTTGTCTACATAAGAAACACAGGGAAATTCACATGAGAGGGCATGCATATTACCTGCCCAAAAAGTAATGAAGCTCATGGTCAATATTTAGGCCACAATCTGTGCTCCTCAATTTTAAAATCCATAATGCTTCCTTGCGTCTCAGTGTTAGTTCTCGGTTCCCACCCCTCGGGTGTTTTGGTATATGGTCAATGCCATAGAATTCAAAGCTCTTATTCAATGTTTGTTCTGAGCAGATAGATGTGTGTGCCGCTATGGGGTATCTCATGTCTCCATTCTTTACCGCTCGTATATGTTCCCCAATTCTGTTTCTTAAAGGTCTGATAGTGCTCCCAATGTATCTCTTCCCACATTTACATTTAATGGCATAGATCACAAATTTGGTCAGACATGTGATATTGTGTCTGATTTTAAATGTTTTCCCACCCGGTCCTTGAAATTCCGTGATCCTTGGAAGCGCCCATTTGCATGCCATGCAACGGCCGCAGCCATAAAAACCAATAGAGTGTTGTGACAACCAGTTGTCAACTTGTTTCGGTATTGGGTAGCTGGGGCTCAGGATATTTTTAAGTGTAAAGCCTCGTCTGTAGGTGATATCTGGTCTATTAGTAATTACTTCATCTAAGGTTTTGTCTGCCTTCAGTAGATGCCAGTGTTTATTGAGGCTTTTTTTGAGGATCCCTGACCAATTGTTAAAGCTTGTGACCAAACGTATCTTGTCCTCATCTTTTTCTTTCACTGATCGATCTTTCAAAGTATCTATTCTTTTGACTGTCTCAATTCTCTTCTCTGCCCTTCTTAGGGTCTCATGGTCATAGCCTCTACTCCTGAATCTAGTTATGGTTCCCTTTTTGTGTTGTTCAAAATCAGTATCTGTGCTGCAATTTCGTCTCACCCTCACCAGTTCACCATAAGGGATGGACCTAATTTGATGTGGTGGATGTGAGCTGGACGCGTGTAGTAGGGAGTTGCAGGCTGTTTGTTTTCTGAACAGTCTACTTTGTAAACATTTGTTTTCTACATAGAACTCTACGTCTAGAAATGAGATCTTATCCTTGCTTTGTTCAGTTGTGAAGTGAATATTATGATCGTTTGAATTGAGATGTTTGATAAAATCGGTGAGTTTGGTCTGGGATCCTGTCCATATCATAAAACAGTCGTCTATGTATCTCCCCCAGTATAGTATCGAATCATTCCATTGTGTACCCGATGGGCCCCAGATCCTCGTCGCCTCAAACCATCCCATGAAGAGATTGGCATACGAGGGAGAGAATCTGGAACCCATTGCCACACCCTGCTTTTGTCTGTACCATCTGTCCTGAAATAGAAATACATTGTTGTCCAATAGTATTGCCACCATCTCCATTAACATTTCGGTGTGTTCCCAGGTATTTGCTGACCTGTTATTCAGCATTCTTCTGACGGCCATCATCCCTCCCTCCCTCTTGATGCTGGTGTATAAAGCTGTAACATCAAGGGTCACCAATGTCATACCCTCTTCCCAGTTGAAATCGGCTAGGGTGCTGAGGATATGCTTGGTGTCTCTTATGTAAGATGGGAGGTTCACCACCATAGGTTTAAGAAAAGTGTCTACAGAGTTGGACAATTGTAACTCACACGCCCAAGGATTGGTGGACTTGCCCTTTCCCATCTACTCTACGCTGACGACCTTGTACTGATCAGCCGAACTCTGATTGGTCTCCAACATCTACTAGACACCACCCAAAACTTCTCTGCTAATAATAGTCTAAGCACCAACTTAAACAAGTCTAAAGTGATGCGATTTACCCAAAAAAAGAAGACATCTAGCTATCGCTGGCATCTGGCAGGTCAACCATTAGAAGTAGTTGAAGAATATTAATTCCTGGGGGTCATAATAGACAACAAAGGCACATTCACAGCACAAAAAGAGGCCATCAAGGAAAAGGAAACAATGGCGGAAGCATTAAAAAACAAACCCGAAACTACTGGCCCGAGCATTATGCCACTGCTACAGGTGTTACAAGTAAAGCTCATGCCCACCATCACTTATGGGAGCGAGTGTCTGAGGGGAAGGGATACAGGCATGCTGTACAGTATAGTTTCAAGAGCATTAAAAATGATATTCAATCTACCTAAATATATGTCTCCAGCCCAAATTACATTGGAATTTGGCCTGCAGATGCAAGAAATCACCCGAAAAGGCGCCTATGTCAAATGCTGGCATAAAATCTAAGTGCTGAGTCTGGGTCGCTGAATGCATATTTAAGGAAGGAACTACAGTCAAAAAACGGAAGTGCAGCCATGACCTACTTGCTAGCCTTAATAGATCGACTGGGCCTATGGGGACTTTGGGTGGCAGCGGAGAAGCAGAACAGCTTCAAACATCTTGTTAATAAGACAGTGAAAAGGGTCTCCTTAGTGGAAGACAATGCAGCGCTAAAAGAAAAGACCCACGGATGGTTTGTTCTTCAGAGCTACATCAACCCGTCCTTCCAACCTTACTTAGGAGCAGGATTTACAAAGACAATAAAGGCAAAATATCTTCAATATAGACAGGGTATTCTCCCGACCCTGCTGCACCTGGCACCTTGGAAACGAATACAGACATCTACTAACTGCCGCCTATGTGGGAAAGCAAAAGAGGATGTGCTTCATCTATTTTGCATCTGTCGGAAGCTACAATATGAAAGCCGACTGCTACTAAAACCCATTTTTAAGATCAAGGGGATAAGAACAAGCAGGCAGGCAGGCAGTGAAAGTATGCTTTGAAGGTGGAGAAGTTCAGTTGATCTGCCGTTTTGTACGATTCATGGATATAGTGGGGGAAAAACCGTCTTATGACCAGCAACTGATGGGCTAATATCTTTCTGTATTGCAACTAAAGGCTTGTCACAGAGATGTTGATTTGACAACGACTAGCAACTGAGCTGAATGATTCAACCTCCTTATCAAGCTGCAGAACCCTTCTGCTCATTTCCCCCAACCCATAGCCGATATTTTCCCCTTACTCAGTAATTGGGTCCCATGAGCCTACTGGCTTCACTTAATGCTCTGGCCAACTCTCTCTGAGACACGCATACATTCACCAGGATCTGGAGCTGGAGACCAACTGAACTGTGGTCACCAGCAAAAATCACCTCGGCTCTCTAGAGAACTATTTTGCACATTGCTGGCTCTTTATAAGGTACTGTTGACCATTGACTTCTACATTATCGCATTTTGGGATCTTTTATTTACCTCTTTTTTTTTTTTAACAACTTTAACAAAATTCATTTTTTTAAAACAGATTTTATTAGCATTTGGTTTATATGCATTTCCAATATTACAATATCAGGATTTTTACATACATGTAGAAATTACTCTACTGCTCCCTTTCTTTTTCTGTTGCAGTAATAACTCTTACAAACAATTCAAGAGGCCAAATCACAAATACCCCCACCCCAAGAGTCGCTTATTTGTAGCTTATTGTTTTTAGCACTGTGTATTCACCTCTTTCGTATTATGCTTTATTCTTATCTGGGGTCTATGCGAGGCGGGACAGGACATGTATCTGCTTTTTGATCGTATCCTCTTGGGAGTCCCATCTCATTACCCCTTTCTGGTGTTGGTGGGTTAGACTGGGCTTCTTCTGTCTCATCTAGGTCTGGTGCCCACATGTCATCTAGCAACCTCCCCCATGCTCTCGTAGTTTCTATGTTCGCTATGTCTCGCCTTGCTTCTCTCAATAAGATTGTTTCCTGCGTGTGACCATTTATCTAATTCTTTTTTCAAGATCTCTACTCTTGGCCCCCTTGCAGCTTTCTAATTCTTTGCGATTTCTCGCTTTGCTAATACATATGCTAGGTCCTGAAACCTCCCAGTAACTTTGGTCGTGGCCGTGTGTGGTAACCAGCTCAATATGCAGTGTCCAGGTGTATGTGGTACCTCTTTGTCTATAGCACTTTCAACTACATTTAGCACCTTTTCCTAAAAACCCCTCAGTCCTGGATAGTCCAAATACATGTTCAGAACATGCGCCTCTTTTTCCCCACATCGCGGGCAGGCCGCTTCTTCCGTCTGGAAGTATCACCTTATTTGTGCTGTTGTTAGATACGCTCTATGCAGAACATAATAATTTATACGGTTAAACTGGGCATTTCTTGATACCTTAAGCGTGTGTTCCAACAATTGTTTCCCAGTCTTTTTCTGGGATCAGAACCCCCAGGCCTTAGTCCCTTTGTGCTCTCAAGCACTCCATAGGCTTTTGGACGTCCTTTCTGATTGCTCTATAGATGCAGGAGACCGTCTTGATCCTGCCTGCTGACAGCCACGTACCTACAGCAGTCCAGTGCCCTGGGTTCTGTAGTTCCAGTGCCCCAATGCTTCTTGAATGCCACAGTGAGAGTTCTATGCAGCAGGAAGTGTCCTTGCTGGAGATCAAACCCCTCTCGGAATTCATCAAACGGAAGCATCAGTGATTCTCTAAAGAGGTCTCCAATTACTGTCGCCCTAGCTTCCTTGCACCTGTCTAGCCCAATTCCCTCCATGTGGTAACTATTGGAGCATTTCCATGGGTAAATCTGGAAAGTAGTGAACTTTGAATCCGGCTCGCTGGAGCCATCTTGCCCAGCGCTGCGTTATGTTGTTTTCCGCCTCCGTTCCCCTAACATTAGTTAGTTAGATTCCTCACCTTAGAATATCACCAGGCGTCAGGCTGGATCCGGAAAGATTTTCATCAGCAATACCCTTGCGCGTCGCTAGGCGTCGTCTGCGGCTCCGCATCCGTCGTTGGCGTCGTGATTGCCGGGATGACGTCGGAGTACTTAGACGCCGCCCTCGCGCGCTGACGTCAGATCTTGGACATAGCTTTCCGCGCCAGGAACGCAGAGCCATGCAAGAGACAGACACTGGTGCCAAAAAATTCTAGGGCCCTGAAAGGGATGACCGCAACCCTAGATATCGGTTCGCAGAACGGGGAGGAAGGGTGGGGCGGTGAGGAATCTAACTAACTAATGTTTCTTACAGATATATCGTTACCGAAGGTAAGTAACTTGTTCATCTGAAAGAAACACGTTAGTTAGATTCCTCACCTTAGAATAGATACCCCAGCAATACCAACCCCGGTGGTGGGTCTGCGAACCAAGATCACACTAGAAAGTCCTGGAGAACAGAACGGCCAAAGAAGCCGTCTCTCCGGACTTGGCTGTCCAGGCAAGTGTTTGGCAAACGTGTGCAGTGAGGCCCACGTTGCTGCCTGACAGATGTCCTGCAAGGGGACTCCCCGGCCCAGGGCAGTGGTCGCCGCTGTAGCCCGAGTAGAATGGGCCCTCAGCCCTACAGAAGGTTCCTTTTTAGCTAAGGAGTAACAAGCCTTGATACACAAAACGACCCACCGAGAGATGGTTCGTTTGTGCACCGCCCGCCCCTTCTTAGCGCCCACGTAGGCAACAAAGAGTTGGTCGTCCACCTGGAACTGTTTGGTGCGGTCCAGACAGAAGGACAGTGCCCGTTTTCGGTCCAGACGGTGGAGCCTTTCTTCCTCTTTCGAGGGATGCGGAGGCGGAAAGAAGGTGGGCAGCGTAACAGACTGCCCGATGTGAAAGGCAGTCACTACCTTAGGAAGAAAGGAAGGACGAGTTCTGAGAACAACTTTGTCCGGATGGACAGAAAGGAAAGGAGGCTTAGAAGAGAGCCTGGAGCTCACTCACCCTTCTAGCAGAGGTGATGGCCACCAGGAAAGCAGTCTTAAGCGTCAACAGACGAAGGGGACAATTATGAAGCGGCTCAAAGGGAGCGCACATCAGATACGTCAATACCAGATTCAAATCCCACTGAGGCATTACGAAAGGGACAGGAGGAAACATGTGAGTAATGCCTTTGCAGAAGCGAGAAACAGGGGATTTGAAAAGAGAAGGCTGATCAGGGAGCCGTAAGAAAGCAGAGATAGCTGAAAGATAACCTTTAAGAGTGCCCAGAGCAGAACCCTGCTGGGTCATTGAAAGAAGAAAGAGGAGAACCTCAGAAAGAGGGGCGTAAAGAGGATCCACAGCCTTTGCTGTGCACCATGCCACAAATTTGTTCCACCGGCAGGCGTATACAGATTTTGAGGAGGGACACCTGGCTGCCAGAATAACATCACAGACTTCAGGAGGCAAGTCAAATGGCATCAACTGTCGCGGCTCAATCTCCACGCATGGAGATGGAAACTGGACAGGTTCGGGTGGAGGACCTTCCCCTGCTGCTGCGACAAAAGGTCCTCCTGAAGAGACAGTCGTATCGGGGGGTCGATCGACAGACTGAGTAGCTCTGTATACCAGTACCTTCTTGCCCAATCCGGAGCCACCAAGATGACTTGGGCCCGGTCGCGCCTGATCTTCTTCAGCACTCTGGGCAGAAGTGGTATAGGCAGAAAGGCGTACAACAGACCGCAACTCCACTCGCGACGAAAGGCGTCCCCGAGCGAGTGCTGTCTTGGAAACTCCAACGTGCAGAGCTGCTGACATTGCGCGTTCTCTTCGGTGGCGAATAGATCTAACCAAGGCTCTCCCCACTGCCGAAAGAGGCCTTGCGCCACGTCCGAGTTTAGACGCCATTCGTGATCCATCATGCACCGGCGGCTGAGTTCGTCTGCTCTGGCGTTCAGAGAGCCCGCCAGATGTTGAACCACCAGGGTGATGCCCTGACGTTCCAGCCCTGTCCAGAGGCGCAGAGCCTCCTGACAAAGGGTCCACGACCCCACTCCGCCCTGCTTGTTGCAATACCACATGGCGGTAGTGTTGTCCGTGAACACCTGCACTACACTTCCCCGGACAGAGGGAAGGAATGCCTTCAGTGCAAGTCGGATCACCCTCAGCTCCAAAAGGTTGATATGGAGCCGAGACTCCGCCGGAGACCAGAGTCCTCTGATCTCCGCCTCTCCCATGTGGCCCCCCCATCCCAGGAGGGACGCATCCGTCACTACTACATGCTCCGGGTGGGGTAGGGAGAGGGATCTGCCACTGACCCAATCGCGGTTCGTGAGCCACCACTGCAACTGTCTCGCAGTGCCCTCCGCGATCAAGACCTGGTCGGACAGGTTGCCCCGAGGCTGGGACACTGAAACTTCAGGTCCCACTGCAGAGCCCGCAGTCGCCATCTGGCGTGATGCACCAACAGGATGCAGGAGGCCATCAGACCCAGAAGCCGCAGCACCAGACTGACCGAAACCCGGGATAGAGACCGGAAGATGGGAATCACAGCCTGAATATCCCGGACCCACTGGAGGATAGGCCCGGAACTGCGCCGAGTCCAGAACAGCTCCGATGAAGAGGAGCTTCTGGGAGGGACTCAGATGCGACTTCGGCACGTTGATGGAGAACCCCAGTAAATGCAGGAGGTTGGCCGTAGTCTGGAGGAGGGAGACGACTGCCTGGGGCGAGCCCGCCTTCAACAACCAGTCGTCGAGATAGGGGAAGACTGGAACCCCCAATCTGCACAGATGAGCTGCGACCACCGCCATCACTTTCCTGAACACCCGAGGGGCATTGGTGAGGCCGAAGGGGAGCATGGTAAACTGAAAATGCTCCTGGCCCACCGAGAACCGCAGGTAACGCTGGTGGGCCGGCAGGACGGGGAGGTGGAAATAACCGTCCTGCAAGTCCAACGCTACCATCCAGTCTCCAGGGTCTAGGGCAGCCAGAACCTGAGCTAAAGTGAGCATCTTGAACCTCTCCTTCCGGAGGAAGGCGTGGACGCTCCTGAGGTCCAAGATAGGGCGTAGGCCCCCTTTGCCTTTCTTGGGAACCAGAAAGTAGTGGGAACAACCACAACCTACTTCTGGACCAGGAACGCGCTCGATGGCCCCCTTGGCCAAGAGGGCCGTAACTCCCTCCTGCAGAAGATTCAAGTGATCCCCCGACATTCGGTGGTACTGCCGTGGCATGGCTGGATGGGTCACCTGGAAGGGGAGGGAGTAGCACCTTTGGACGATTTGCAGCACCCACCTGTCTGACGTGATGGAACGCCAGTGGAGCAGGTGATGGCGAACTCTGCCTGAAAGCACGGACTAGGAGGGCTTTGAGGTGGATGCTGCTGGGGTACATGAAGTCAGTGTCAGGGGAGGTATCCAGACCACTGGCATCCCCCAGCTCGTCTGCCCAGTCCTGAGATAACTGGCCCTGCCGGGCCAGAGGGTCCTCAGACCCCTCCCAGTCTTCACCATCATCCGATTCCTGGTAGACAGTAGGAATGATCGGAGCCGGGCGGAAGATGAAATTGCCACTCATTGGCGCCGGACAGCGCCGCTCCGACGCCGACTAAACTGGGGAACGGCGTCGTCCGAAGGCGGCACCGGAGTCGGCGGAGGGGTTGTGAGGTTGACCGGCGCCGACTGGGATCCAGGACTGGATCCGGCGGGGGCCTGCGGCGTCGGGACCGGAGTCGGCGACGGCGCCAGAGCCGCCGGCTCGCTAGGCCTCCCTGTCGAGCCTGCGGGGCCCGGAGGTCCACCGGCAGGCGTCCACGGCAGAGCCAGGCTCCTCATGGCCATGAGGAAGGCACTGATCTCCGCCGGAGTCGTGCCAGTCCCAGGGACCGGCGGGTATGGGGACGGACGCGACTCCTGCAGCTCCGGAGCCGCGTGGGTGGTACCACCCGAACCCTCGGCCGAGTCGCGCGACCGGCGAGGGGAGCCCAAAGAGCGATCTCACCTCTTGGACTTCTTACTATGCTTCAACTTACCCGAAGACTTGGAACCCGACGAGTGGTGGTGATGGCTGCGGCTCCTAGACCTCCTCCTCGACCGGGACCGTGAACGGCGTGGAGCCGACTGCCGGAGCTCGAGTAGCTAGCGGGACCGCTCCTGCCTAGCCTTCGAAGTCAAGGCACGGCAGTCGGGGCACGACTCCGCAACGCGGTCGGCCCCCAGGCAGTAAAGGCACCGGTGATGGTGGTCCGTAACCAACATCAGTCGGTGACAGGAGTCACAAGCTTTAAAGCCAGGCATCCCTACCGGCACCAGAGTCGAGTCGACGAGAATCGAACCAAAAGAGTTCAGAAGGTTTAGTAAAAAAATGACTAAAGGGTATGCTCTTCCTGGATCGGCACTTACTGGCGCGGAAAAAAGAAGAACTGACGTCAGTACGCGAGGGCGGCATCCAAGTACTCCGACGACGTCATCCCGGCGATCACGATGCCGACGACGGACGCAGAGCCGCAGACGACGCCTAGCGACGCGCAAGGGTATTGCTGACGAAAATCTTTCCGGATCCAGCCTGACGCCTGGGGATATTCTAAGGTGAGGAATCTAACTAACGTGTTTCTTTCAGATATTCTTTTTTAACAACTTTTTTTACAGGGTGCAAATTCAGTATAATCTTTGGCATGAAAACAAATTGTAACTTTAGGTATTAATCTTGGAGAAGTTAACACGCTATTGTTTCTCTTTTATTGCAATGGTTTTAAGTAATCATGCAAATAAACTTATATTCTATATTGTGAGCTAGGTGCTGATCTCGTCTATTCTGTAGCGTCTTTTTGTTTTTTAAACGGTTTCATGCCGTGCACTCTTGTTCCTTGTGCTCAGGTGATAAGCACAATTTACACTCTTATGTGTGTCTGAGTAAGCATATTTTGCCCCGCACCGAGGGCACCTGCAAAATAGACTTTCTTTTCATGTCTCCATCACCTGGAGACAGACATTCTTGACTGGTGTTGACGCCAGTCACTGCATACTTGACTCCAAATTGTGTCGGTGTCATTTTTCTCTGTAGACCACACAGGTGTCGAAACCCGACTATTTCCGATGCAGTCTGTCCCAGCCCAATGGGAGAAACAAAAACCTATCTAACAAAGGAACCATAGAACATGCGCAATGCTTCAAGGAGGAAGAGATACGATGCCGACCATATAAATTCCTCAAGGAAAACAGAAAAACAACTTGCAGAATCTGGGCTCAACACTCGATGGCGGGAGTATGTATGGCATGTTTATCTTCAGCAAACACATGCTACGAATATTGATTTTGCAATGCAGTAATAACTGTGTGAAGGTGCATTTATTAGTATACAGTTACTCTAAAGAACATTTATGTCAGCAGCACATTCTATGATATGTGTAGTGCAACCAAAATACTGCATTAAAAGTAATATTGTTGTAGTTTAATATGTTTGTTACAGAGATGTGGCCCCAAGATGTTGCTGGCATAGTTAACCCTGAAGGACGCCCAAGAACTCAATGCATTCCTGAGCTTTTCTTACCCTTGTCAAGGGTATGAAGCACAATATAAATGGAACAAATGCAGCAGCTGCTTACTCGACCGCCCATAAAGTACTTAGGGTCATGCAAGGGATGGGACAGCATTATAAACAAGCATTTGCCATGCAATAGGTCTCGCATTCACGCGTGTTCGAGCTATTAGCATTGTAAATGACAATGCCTTTTTCATTTATGTTTTGGGTTTTAAAACATTAATTAAAGGCATTGTTATTTACACTACTAATAGCTTAAGCTCTTGCAAATGCGAGACCTACAGCATTGCAATAGAGAGCCTTCTCGACTACTTGTTAGATTGTAAATATCAGAGGATGAGACTGACCTGCGACATCTTCAAAGTAGTGATAGATAGTGCAGTGAAGAAGATGTGGTAAGTGTTGTAAATTACACAGACACAACATATGAAGTGAGAGTTACATATGATCAGAGTTATAAACACTAACAAAGCGCACCAACACCTTCCGCTCTGCGATTACACTGTCGCACTCAGGAGGAAGAGCGGGAGGGGTGGGGGCTAGTTCCTGCCCTCTCCGTGATTTGAGTGTGCAGTGTGGCATTGTGTAATGTCATTGCTCTCTTTGGCCTAATAAACTGTAGTTGGGCCCTGGCTTCACCTCCTGGTGCAGGACAGGCTGTGCTGTATGGCAGGCATGGAGGGATGGTCTCGGCTGCAGCTCAGGCCTCGTACAGTGCCACTGCTATTACTAGTGAGCAAGGGGCGCATTGGTGGTGGTGGTGGTATTGGTGGTAGTGACAGCATTAGTGGTGGTGGCAGCATTGGTGGTGGTGGTATTGGCGGTGGTATTGGGAGTGTTGGTGATGGTGGTAGTGGTGGTATCGATGGTGGTGGTGGTGGTGTTGTTAACAAAACAGGCAGACATGTAACACAGATGTGCTGTTGTCCGCTTAGCCCATTGGCACAGGATTGTGTGCTACCTGGAATACACATGACTTTCACTAATCGTTCCTAAATCTATTTTACTTGGGGGGGGGGGGGGGGGGTGGGGGAGGGATGAAACAGACACGAGATGATGCCGGGTTAAAGCGATTGAAAGCAGGCGCCCCAGTTACAGGAGTGGCTGTGCTGCTTAAAAAAACACAAGCTGTTTCAGCTGAAGCAGCGCATGTTCGGCCTGCAGTAAGAGAAACTCAATAAAGTAAATAATGATTACAGACTAAATAACAGGTCCCGTGTAACACCCAAAGTAAAGGGGCCAGTTGCCTTTGAAGGGTACAAATGAAGACAAGACCATATTAAGGAGGGACTAACAAGCCTATTATCGAATCCGAAGGCAGCATTTACGACACAAACCAATGAAAAATATGGGTGGAAGAGTGGGCGCGGCTTCTCTCCCATACTCCACTACAGCAGTCTCGCAGAGCGAGCAGTGCATGCGCGCTGCCACTAGGCTTGACCTAGAAACACACACACAAATACAAACACACATGCACACACAAACTCATGCATTCACACACATGCACGCACAGATAGACACAGACACATATGCAAGCACAGACAGACATACCCACATATGAGGGTGATGGTTTCTATTTGAACAGCATCAACAAAGTTTAGTCTAATTTTTGGTGATTCATTTCCAACCCATGCTTGGTTAATGAGCAGTGTATTTAAGCAGCTAACATTATGAAGGGGCTGGTTATATATTTTTTTTAATATATAACATTCAAACAGTCTCTACTATGGTGAGCTTTCACACTGGAATGCACTTTTGTTCAAGTAGCACTCACTGGTGTTCATTATTCAATGGGAAGTAGAGGCTTCCCAGTGATAGTTCATTACTACCACTTGCAGACCTTTACCATTCCTACCTACTCAACCATATAACCAAGAGACAGCGCAATCAGTTAGCAATAAATTAACATGCTTGAGCAAGCCATCTTGCCAGCCACTGCTACTATTACATCACCAACAGAAGCACTCCCTACCCTATTGTTCCCAACCTCACCCAGGTCACCAGATATTCAAGTAAAGTGTCAGAATGGCATATGACCGTATTCTGTCTCACCCACCTTCCCTCTCCTCTCTCAGGGTATGTGTAGGCCTGCTACAGGTGATGGAACGCAGTGGCAGTCTACTGCCACCAACCCATCTTCCACGTCAGCATGGTTGTCCACAGATTAGTGAGAACGTGGAAATGGAAGCTGCACTGACTTGACTCTCACACAACCATTTGACCCAGTTCCTGAGGCGGAAGCCGGGAACTGGAGGTACTCTGTAATTTTAACATTTAACTGTGTGGTGTCACAAACTCGATCTTTTGTATTTTTAAAGGACCTAAGCCTCATACCTTTCTTAGCGCTCGCGCACAGCTGATGGATTAGCTGCTTCGCGCCCTTCCTGGTTCTTCCAGCCTGCCGCCGCCATCACCACCGGCGTGCACGCTGACTCCGCCCCTTTCTGAGGCCACGCCCCCCGCCCAGTGTACATAAACAGCCGATTCTCGAGCTGCAACGGAAACCATTTGACCCAGTTCCTGAGGCGGAAGCCGGGAACTGGAGGTACTCTGTAATTTTAACATTTAACTGTGTGGTGTCACAAATTCGATCTTTTGTATTTTTAAAGGACCTAAGCCTCATACCTTTCTTAGCGCTCGCGCACAGCTGATGGATTAGCTGCTTCGCGCCCTTCCTGGTTCTTCCAGCCTGCCGCCGCCATCACCACCGGCGTGCACGCTGACTCCGCCCCTTTCTGAGGCCACGCCCCCCGCCCAGTGTACATAAACAGCCGATTCTCGAGCTGCAACGGAAACCATTTGACCCAGTTCCTGAGGCGGAAGCCGGGAACTGGAGGTACTCTGTAATTTTAACATTTAACTGTGTGGTGTCACAAATTCGATCTTTTGTATTTTTAAAGGACCTAAGCCTCATACCTTTCTTAGCGCTCGCGCACAGCTGATGGATTAGCTGCTTCGCGCCCTTCCTGGTTCTTCCAGCCTGCCGCCGCCATCACCACCGGCGTGCACGCTGACTCCGCCCCTTTCTGAGGCCACGCCCCCCGCCCAGTGTACATAAACAGCCGATTCTCGAGCTGCAACGGAAACCATTTGACCCAGTTCCTGAGGCGGAAGCCGGGAACTGGAGGTACTCTGTAATTTTAACATTTAACTGTGTGGTGTCACAAATTCGATCTTTTGTATTTTTAAAGGACCTAAGCCTCATACCTTTCTTAGCGCTCGCGCACAGCTGATGGATTAGCTGCTTCGCGCCCTTCCTGGTTCTTCCAGCCTGCCGCCGCCATCACCACCGGCGTGCACGCTGACTCCGCCCCTTTCTGAGGCCACGCCCCCCGCCCAGTGTACATAAACAGCCGATTCTCGAGCTGCAACGGAAACCATTTGACCCAGTTCCTGAGGCGGAAGCCGGGAACTGGAGGTACTCTGTAATTTTAACATTTAACTGTGTGGTGTCACAAATTCGATCTTTTGTATTTTTAAAGGACCTAAGCCTCATACCTTTCTTAGCGCTCGCGCACAGCTGATGGATTAGCTGCTTCGCGCCCTTCCTGGTTCTTCCAGCCTGCCGCCGCCATCACCACCGGCGTGCACGCTGACTCCGCCCCTTTCTGAGGCCACACCCCCCTTGATCTCCCATAAATGTGCCTATACAAGACGCGCAGCGGACGAGCGCAGCGGGAGCGCCGTTTGCGCGCCGAAGGCGCGCCTAAGGCAAGCCCGTCTGCGCCCGTCCGCGATAAGACCGCGACAGGCGCAGGAAACTCTGCCCATTTTACCTCCCGCATTTCCTACCATTCTAACGACCTCCTGCAACTACAGGTCACTAAGCAGTGTCCATGTATACTCGACCCAGCCACACTTTCTGGCCCAGTCAGTTGCAAACAATGCCACTGGACCACCGGGCTCATCTTAGCGGTCCCACCGGCCAACATGCCTCTGGCCCCTCGGCCCCCCTTCAAAGGCGGCCTGATCAACGCGCGCTCCATGTGCAAACACAACCAAGATATACACGACCTTATCTTGGAGTCTGACCTCGACTGCCTCATGATAACTGAGACATGGCTAACAGCAGACAGTAACCCTGATATTGCTGTCGCTCTTCCCCTGGGCTACTCACTCTTCAGGGAAGACAGAGCCAAGGGCCGTGGCGGAGGTGTTGCAATCATTCTCAAAGACACCTTCTCTTGCCACACCTTTAGTCTTGAGTCCCTAAAAAAGACTGAAGGATTAGGTTTCTCCATTAAACTTAACGACCACACTTCATTCTCAGGCGGACTCATTTATCGCCCACCCGGCAACACTTCTGAATTCCTCGACTCACTGCATGACTCGCTAGGACAACTTTTACTCAGATACCCTTTCTTCACCCTCCTTGGAGATTTTAACCTCCATTTAGAATCAACTACAGACATTCATACCATCAATTTCGTACACACCCTCGATATATTCGATCTTAAACAACTTGTTACCTCACCCACCCACTCCATAGGTCATACCCTCGATGGAGTCTGCACAAACTTCTCTCTCTTGACCACACTATCGCCCTTGCCCCTGATCTGGTCTGATCACCTCTTGATCCCATTCCACATCCTTAACGAAAACCTTTCCAACCGCAACAAATCTGCTTCCCTGCCCGCCAATCACATCAATTGGAAAAAGGTCCAGGATAACATTACTCTCAATCCGTTAATACAAATTCAAGCACCTACCCTCTCAGGTAATATTGATACCGATGCCGATCTTTTTCACAACTGGATCACCCAAGAAATAAATTCCAGAATCCCGCCCCCACGTCCCCGCACCTCCCGGGGCAAAACTAAACCCAACGCCCCCTGGTTTACACCAGAACTCGCTAATGCTCATCTGCTTTGTAAAAAAGCAGAAAGAAAATGGCGGAAGGCCTACGAGGTTACTTATCGTTCCTCCTATATCGCAACTAGGAAAAAATACCTTTCGGAAATTAAACTGGCAAAGAAAAACTACTACACCAACGCCATAAAAAACGCAGGCCAAAAACAAAAGACGCTGTTTGCGATAGTCAAATCATTTACTCAACCCAAGGCTCTGTTGCCTGAAATCCCACCCTCTCAGAAACTCTGCGATCAAATTTCTGACTTCTTCGAGGAAAAAATTGCCTCGATCCAAATCAACTTTCCCCCCCCTGCCACTCTCCCAATCCCCCCCCCACTGGTCTCCCAAAACTGTACGCTAAGCCGCTTCTCCCTTGTCACGCTTGAGCAGTCGAAAAAAGCCATCCTGGCCTGTAAATCGGGCTCCCCGTCCGATCCTTGTCCTCCCAAGATACTTCACCAACTAATCAACGAGGTTAACCCGACCATCAACAACCTAATCAACTCCTCGCTTAGCTCAGGCACCGTTCCTAGCCGCTGGAAAAAAGGAATCGTCAAACCCCTTATGAAGAAGGCGAATAAACCCCCGACGGATCTCACCAACCTCCGCCCAATCTCGTTACTCCCGGCCTTGGGAAAAATCACGGAACATCTAGTCCACAATGAACTGAAACACTATCTAGATGAAAACAACCTTCTCCATCCTCAACAATCTGGATTCCGCCCCAAGCACTCGACAGAAACCGCCCTCATTGAACTGTCTGACACTATAAAAACCCTGCATGATCAGAGAAAAAACTCCATCCTCATCCTTCTCGATCTAACGGCGGCGTTTGACACTGTCTCCCACACTATCCTTATCAGCAGACTCAGGGACATCGGCATCTCTGACTCTGCCCTTTCCTGGATCTCCTCTTTCCTCTCCGACCGTTCCCAAGCCGTTTCTTTGGGCCCATTTCACTCCAAAGACAAACCTGTCTCCTCAGGTGTCCCGCAGGGCTCCATCCTGAGCCCTCTCCTTTTCAACGTTTACCTCATTCCCCTCCTTAATCTAATAGAATCTTTCGGCATACCTGTTACCTCCTATGCCGATGACACACAGCTCATTGTGCCATTAGACAAACTATCCACCAAAGCTGAACTCAACCTAAAACACTGCCTGACTGAAGTATTTCGTTGGATGGACAATAACCACCTGAAATGCAATTCGAGCAAAACGGAAATCCTTCCGATCGGTACTAACATCTCCTTTTGTCCATCACTTTGGTGGCCTGACAATTCTGTTGCCCCCCCCCAGACAGTTTCGTCAGCCAGGAACCTCGGCGTTACCTTTGACTCCGACCTCTCCTTCGATCAGCATGCCAGAACCGTCGCAGGCAAATGCTTTGGAATGATCAGATCCATGAGAAAGTTTTTTGACTTTCTTCCCATCGATGCCAGAAAGACGGTGACAGTAGCACTCATTATCTCGCGACTGGACTACTGCAACGGCTTGCTCGCAGGAGCTAAAAAGAAAACCATCCAAAAACTGCAGAGCGTACTACACACAGCCGCCCGTCTTGTCCTGGGCCTTCCCCGCAGATCCTCTATTTCTGCAGCACTTCGCTCACTTCACTGGCTCCCCCTTCACAAAAGGATTCTCTTCAAGATCCTGATTATAGCCTTCCGTGCCTACAACAAAACTGGCCCTAAATACCTCACCAAACGCTTCCCCCACTACCTGCCCAGCCGTCACCTTCGCTCAACCAACGACAACCTCATTCTTCTCCCCAAATACAATCTGAAAACGAAGGGCGAGAAGACCCTCAGCTTCCTTGCAACCAAAGCCTGGAACAAACTACCCAAATCCCTCAGACAACAAACCCAGGAAAAACCGTTTCGAAAACTGCTAAAGACCTGGATCTTTAATCTCCCGGACGATCACTCCAAAGCTTCCATCTAATCCTCTTGCACTGGCTCACTTAGGTTCCCTAGCGCCAAGATGCTCCCTCCGGAGCGAACGTCGCGCTCTATAAATACCCCACAAATATACAAATATACAACCACTGTCTGCATGGGCTAGCTCCCTGCTTTCAACGCGAGTGTAGATTTTAAATAGGGACAGAATGCTTAATTGGCAGGATTCAAAACACACAAGATGATGTACGGAATGTTGCACATTGGCAAAACATTCACCACCAGTCACAGATCTGGGTTTAATCCATCGTTATTTTGCTCACCACACCACCCCAGTTCAGACATGGCCATATGCAAATCAGTCTTGACCCTGTGCCTCATGGGAACAGTCCAGCCTGAACTGCCAAGCCATGTCTTCCCTGGACCGGAATCAAGCATCCTAGGACCGGTTTCGCCAAAAAAATATGGATTTAGGCCCAGATCTCTGTACTGGGGTGAATGTATGACATTGTTCTGCATTCTGTCCATCAACAGTTTTTTTTGTAATTGGCAGGATAGCAGGCATTTGATTTTTTTAGGTCTCGCTGAGTCAGCACGCATGCGCTGCTCTGAGTGACTTTAGTAGGTGAGTTTTCAAAGTGCTACTGGCTGGCCTAGTGCTTGCGTTCACGCGCGCAGCCGCCAGTCTTTCACTTTGATCGCGATCACTTTCGTTTTCACGGCCGCACGGCCATTACTTTTACGGCCGCGCGGCCAATGCTTGTTGATA
This sequence comes from Triturus cristatus, assembly GCF_964204655.1. Lineage (NCBI taxonomy): Eukaryota > Metazoa > Chordata > Amphibia > Caudata > Salamandridae > Triturus > Triturus cristatus. The sequence continues at coordinate 183,222,188 of NC_140594.1, read as the reverse complement.
TTTGCTCCTTGAACCAGACTCCTTACAGCATGACTTTTGAACAAGACAGGAAGCGGTCAGATGTGTAGTGATCGATTAGAGCTTTAAGACAGGTTGGGACTGAAATATAATTCAGAACTTCTAGGGCAAACGAATAAAGCGTGTATGCAATGAAATATTGTCACTATGAGTTTGGCAGATGACGGATCTGTTCACTCCGCGCTTCACTCGCGAGTGCAATTCGGGTCGTATTGAGTTTGAGTTTGAAAGTATTTATAGAGCGCACGTATACCAGCGGTTTCTTGGCGCTATGGCTGACGGGAAACTGAGGTTAAAAAACAAGGAGGGAAGGGGGAGTGTTTATACAAGAGATTTAGCGAATAAGTGGGTTTTAAGGCATTTGCGGAACTGTGAATAGAGGGTGATGGAACGAAGTTCAAGGGGAAGGGAATTCCAGAGGGTAGGGGCAAGGATAGCAAATTTAGATCCTCCCCACTTCTTTCTCCGGAAGCGTGGGATGGTGAGGAGGAACTGGGAGGAGGAACGTAAAGTCCTGGTGGGGATATAAGAGGCAATTTCAGAAGAAATGAAGGCTGGCGCCAAGCCCGATCGGGCCAAAAAGGTAATGGATGCGAGCTTGAATTGAATTCTAGCTCGCACGGGGAGCCAATGTAGTGAACTCAGAAGTGGGGTGGAATGGTGAAATTTAGGGAGATTGAAGACCAGGCGTGCCGCCTGGTTTTGTATCTGTTGTAGGCGACGCAAACTGTATGCGGGGATACCGGTATACAGGGCGTTCCCATAGTCCAGGCGGGACATCACCATGGCCAAGATAATGAGTTTGAGGGCAGAAAAAGTGAAGAAGCGGGACACCCTGCGTATAGTGCGCAGAGAGAGGAAAGAAGAGGATACCACAGAGCTGACCTGGGAGTGAAGGGTGAGTTGAGAATTAAGTTTTATGCCTAAAGTTTTAACTGAGGAAGAGGGAGCAGGAGAGGGACTAAGGGCGGGGGGCCAGAAAAGAGGGGACCAGGGGCTGGATGAACCGCCCGTCAGCACCAACTCGGTTTTATCAGGGTTGAGTTTCAGGTGGTTGTGGTTCATCCAGTCCCTGATGTGAAGCATGACAGTTTGGAAGTTAAGGACAGCAGAGGGAGAAGAGAGATTAAAGACCAGCTGGAGGTCATCCGCATAATTGAAAACGGTGACCTCCATCTGTTGAAGAGAAAAAATTAAAGGGGCAATATACAAATTAAACAGAAGGGGAGAGAGAGAGGAACCTTGGGGGACCCCGCACTGAACTTTCCGGGTGTCCGCTGTGAATTCACCCAGGCGGACAGCCTGGGTGCGGTTGCTCAGGAAGGAGGATAGCCAGACCAGGGCAGTCCCCCCGATCCCCGCCGCCCCGATACGGGAAAGTAGAATGTTATGAGCCACTGTATCAAAGGCGGCTGAGAGATCGAGGAGCACAAGGGCCTGGTGCTGATTGGTATCCATGCCCTCCCTGAGGGTGTCAAAAACCGACATAACAACGGACTCCGTAGAGTGTGCGGGGCGGAAGCCAGCTTGGCGGGAGGCAAGGGCTCCGTGCTTCTCCACAAAGGAACTCAGGGCGCGAGTGACGTGGCGCTCGAGCACTTTAGCCAAAAATGGCAAAAGGGAGATGGGGCGGAAATTGGCTGGGACAGAAGGGTCTGCCCCCGGTTTTTACAAGATGGGCACAATTACCGCGGATTTTGTGTTGCTGTCCTTGTGCATCTAGAAACAGTACCCAAAGTCTGTCCAGCAGGGGGAACAGCAGAGGCATTCTGGGAACTTCTATCACTCGGCTGAAACACAGTGTGCCACCAGTAAGCAATCTGCACACAAAAATTCACCTTGTTGCGTGAAACTCTCCGTCGGCTCAGGCCCCCGGGCAGTTTACTCGTTGCTGTACCTGAGGGTTCACACTATGGGCTTGATCAAGAATGTGTCCAGCGGGGCGGCACCGGCCCTTGCTCTGTGTGCACTCTTTGCATTTAACACCTGTCTGCCGGTGCACTCTTCGCACTACAACAACCGCTATGCTGGGTAAGTTACACGCTTCTAACCGCTTTCCGTACCCACTGGCATCCGTAAAGGTGCACATCTGCAGCAATTTGCATGTCTTGACATTTTGTTTGTTTGTTAGTTAAACAAATGTGTGTTATCTGTGCGCTATTCACGTGCAGGGACATTTGCTCACAGTGCAGCTGTTTCGTTTTATTATGGACTGTCTTGTCTGCTGGGACTATATCATCTGTACTAGTGGTTTAACACTGTAAACTGCGCGTTTCATTTTAGTACCAAATATATCTTGTGAACATAAGTTTGTGAATGTGTTCCCTGAGTGGGCGACGTGCAGCCCTCCCAAACGCTATTTTAAGAGAGCTTTCCGGAATAATCGGGCTTTACCGCATTTTAGGGCAGCGGATGGGATATGTCTCATAGTAATACTATTGTACATTATGACAAAACTGGCTTGCTGCAGCTCATTTCTAAACACGTTACATCCGCTGAAAGTTTCGCGTTTAACTACAGTGACCGGAGACATTTGACTAAACACGGGGTCCCACTATAAAGAACGTGACGTAAGAGGCTTGCGTGTTCGTTTTATTTAGTTAGGGTGCTCTCTGCAATGTCCTAGAAGAAGGAAGACGTCCAACTATTTCCCCAAGTGTTGAATGCTTTTATTATTTAACACCTATCACTGCATCCCAGATACACTTTGGATTTTATTTCTCAATTTGCACGGACAGTAAAGCTGTTAGGAGACAGGTTATTGCTTTCACGCTACCGCATGAAACTGATGCAGAATGAGTGTTGATGCTTTAATCGTGTGGATGTGTGACCCTGGGTTCCCCAGACCCCCGATCCCCCCCCCCCCCCAAACTCCTCTTTTTTAATAATATATATATTTATTTATAAAAATTTGTTTACATTTTGGGTCTGATCACTAGACTATTAAGCACACTGATATTGAAACTATCTGCAACTATAAACAGTGTTTGTGAAACACATTATTAAAAACTTGGAGCTTCTCTATATTCTTGTGGTACTAGTTTGAAGGATTATAAAGGGCTCTGACAGTGTGTGCAAAGTATACCTGTGGAACACGGTGCTTTCCCAAGGTGAGATTTGATTATATAGCTGAATAACGGCGCTCCTTCCACTTGTTGCGTGGGGCCCTCTCTCTTGCTATATTGAAGATGTAGGATCGCCATGATAACGACATTGCTGAAATTGGACTTAGGAAGCGTGTGCTCATCACAGTGCCGGTTGAAAGAGTGGACCGGGGACAAAAGCAAAGAAGGCTGCACCCATACAGGCCTGGCACTCTCTGTTTGGATCCTGAGCAATGAGGAATTAGTGAGCATGAATTTTCGACTGAACAAGTTGTACATAATTAATTAATAAAGTTGAATGTTACTCACCTGTATTATGGTGTTAGTGTTCCTTTGCTGGAGATATACAAGCGTGTTGGCCTAAGTGAACTATACGACAATTACCTTCGCGGTTTAATATTCATGTAGCTTAATTTATCAACGGTTCAAGGCAATTACATGTCTGTTAACAAGGCTTCGGTAACCCTAAATAATTAATTTACAGTATGTACAATATACATCGAATAAGACTATAATGTACTAAGCAATTACTCTCATCGACCGTATAAACAGCGTTTCTATTAACTGGAGATAATTGCTTTTTAGTGGTCTTCCTTTCCACTTAAGGGAGCAATAAAGCACTGCAGAACACACAATCAACAAGGCCACACAATGATGCTACTTCAGAGAATACATTAATAAATACAAGCTTCACATAATTAATGCAGAATACAAAGACAATAAATCAAAAGTAAAAGTAGCGCCTAAGCGCAATAAAGTGCGCTTTTTGTAAGCTACACTAGCCTTTTTTCACTCAGACTAGTTAATAAATTGGACCAGTAGTTTGAGAGGATTTTGGGGCTTCTTTTGCTGCACAAAGGATTGGATTTATGAAAAACAGATGACCGCCTAGGAATCTAATAAATCAGTCCTCTACTATCCTGACAAATAGCGGATACCGTATGTGAGGATGATAGGGGCTTTCTAACGCACGGCTTCATAGCATGTACAGCCACTAAAACAAAACAAGCATTGGCATAGCCAATAGGTCTCGCTTTTGGGCCCTTTTAAGTATTTAGTTATGCAGCACAATATCCTTGGTGCAACAACATCAACTGTTGCATGGCTAAACACTTATAAGGTCCCAAAGGCGAGACCTATTGGCTATGCCAATGCTTGTTCTATTTGGGTGGTGGTGGTGGGGGGGGTAACAGTGCTTGGCTGACATCAGGTAATTTTTGTAAATATTTGTGGTGGTGGGGAAAGCAAGCTAATGTTGAGGGTGGGGGTGGTTGGCAGGACAGGAGAGGAAGTGGGAGGCAAAACACCAGGTATATTTGTAAGACAATTTAAGTGAGGAGTGCTAAGATGGCAAGAGGCTGGTTGGGGTGGGCATAAAGTGCATATAACATAGGGTCAAGTGACAGAGAGGAGACCATGTTGTGCATGGCTCCCCTAAAAATTCTCTACTCCTACATATATATATTTGTTTTACAGTAACACCCTCAACAATTGCATATAATCTGTGTTTATGAACAAACGCACAAATGGTCCCTTTCGAATTGTGTGAGCAGGAGAATAGAAGTGTGCTGTGTGTAAAAACTAGAGGAGAGTTCAGCACAATTTCTCAACATGACCACCAATAATGAATCGTTCAACACTTTCCAGACACATGTTCACCACAAAAAGTCAAGAAATTTACGGTTCAAAATACAAAAAAAAACGTGGCACCCAAATTACAAGAAAATGCAGTCAATAGCCTTTTCGATTACTATACGAGGTACAAAAATTGACATTGGTAAGAACATTGGACAATGGACCAAGAATTTAAAAGTTTCATGATAAATTGCCAAGGATGCTCATAACAGCTTATTTACAAGACAATGTTTCTGTAACAATTATAATAATAACCAGGTATTTGTAAAGCGCGAACAAATCACCCCTAAGGGTCTCAAGGTGCTGGGGGCTGTCGGGAAGATTAAGCGAGCTATTGCCCAGAGTCACATGGTGCTGGGCTGAGCTGCCGCTGGGGATCGAACCGTGAGCCCCGTACTCCAGAGTCAGCTGCCCTGGCCGCTGCACCACACCTCTCCCCCTATGAAATCAACTAATGTAGTCAATATAGTTGGAAACAACGGGGGTTGATGTTGGTACCTGCACGTGGAACAGCCGTTATGAAGAAACACCTGAAATTTAGAACTAGGATGAATTATTTATGTTACATATTGTGTTTCCTGGACACCCGTTAGTTTTAATACAGAATTCAAAATCTGGTTATACACTGCAGTGATGTAGCAGAAGTGGGAATCAAAGGTTGTTGCTCACTGTGATATTGTAAACGAATTCCAGGCTGCACTGACTGGGCTAGGAGTCAGTGTTGGGCTGGCTCTGCTCCATGGATAGTAGAGAACACATCTTCTGGCTGGGCACTGGAGAGGGGTGTAAAGGGGGTGCATGCTGTGGAAAATGTTGCAGGAGACCTGGTTTTATTTTTACATCTTTGAGCAGTGGAAGGAGTGGATTGAAGAGAGGTAGTATGGGCAGGTCGAGGACACTAGGTTTTATCTGCAATTTAGGAGAGGAGGTAAGATAACAGGAGAGGATGATTGGGAGTGTGGCAGAAAACCAGGTATCATTTTATTTTAACATTTCGGTGGGGAAGAACTGAACAGAGGACCTTGAGAATGGGTGCAGGACGTTTTTGTTTAATTTGGCCAGAAGAGAGAAGGGAAAATGCAAATAGGGGTGGGTGGCAATATACCAGATACTTTTTTAAAGATTTGGAAGCAATGAGTAATGTCGAAGGTTGTAAGCGAGGGTGGCAGGACGAGAAATACGGTTTTTAAAATGTGGGTGGTGTAGGGGAGAGCTCGTCAGAGAGCGATGGGTGACAGGACACCACGTTTACTATGGTGAAGGAGCGGGCACACGTGTGGCCTATGCTCCTGCACAGCAGATAGGAGCAGTGAGCGATGAAATGGAGAGGCCATACATAACAAAACATTTAAGATGGATAACTGTGAATGAAGGGGATGTTTTTAGCCTCTGGGTTCTGAGTTACATCATAGCATTGTGACAACTTCAGGATGTCACTCGGAGCCCCTTGTGAAAAACATCCCAGCTATTCACAGTTATTCATCTATAATTCTCTATTATTTTGAGAGAACTCCTTTGCAGTGCTTCACAACTACTTTGTCCACGTTTGACCCGTGGGAAAGAATAATTTTAAAATATTAAGATTACGGAATGGGAGAAATCAGAGAGATTTTTATAATAAAGCTTAACGCTAAAATCTTAAAAGACTAAGTGTAGGTGTAAACTGACAAAACAACAATATTAAAACATGTTGTAATGTTGTAGCACTGCAAACAATTGTGCATTTGTAGAAACTGATTACTATGCATCACCGACTGATTCCCGGATATGAATTATCTGTTTCCCAAAAATGAAGTTGCGTTACCTATTCGATCATGTGAATCCTTTGAGTGATTCACAGTACAACATGCTTGAGTTTAATGGAATATCAAATGCAATTCTTTGTCCTGTTTTTTTGCACAGCCTGCGTGGTGACATTCTAATAGCAGCACACCAGGAGTTACGTACTGTTTTCCCAACTCAAAACAAAGAACAAAAACACAATAAGAAAAAATGTAATTCGTATGCATTCACTGCCCTAATAGATGACTGCTAAAATACTAAAGAGCATTATCATGTGCAAATGTAAGGGGAGTGGCCAATTGTTTATAGCTGTATTTAGTAGCAACAACGGATGCTCTCATTTGACTGGCAATCTGTAAACCGTAAGGAATATGCTACTTACCAGTATGCATCTGTTCTTGGCATGTAGAGCTGCAGATCCACACACTAGCATAGTAGATCGCCATCTGGTGTTGGGCTCTGATGCTTGCTACTTGTTGCTGTCTTGGAAGAAGTCTTTGTAGTCACGAGATAGGAGACTCCTCCCTTGGACGATAGTGCGCATGGGCATCAACTCCATCGTTAGATTGTTTTTTGCCAGGTTGGGAAATGATGGAGTTAGTAGAAGAAAAAGAGATGTCCATGTGTGTATGTCTAAGTATGATAGAACAGGAACAGATACAGGTCCCGGGGAGGTGGGTGGGCGTGTGTGAATCTGCAGCTCTACATGCCAAGAACAGATGCATACTGGTAAGTAGCATATTCCTTTCGAGGTATATGAGCTGCAGATCACATACTAGCATAGACTATACAGCAGTATCTGCCCTAGTGGTGGTCACCTGTATCGGTTGCAGTGGTTTTGAAATAAAGTTTTAAGGACAGCTTGGCCCACAGAAGCTGGTTGTTTTGCTTGTACATCAACACAATAGTGTTTAGTGAAGGTGTGTGTTGTAGACCATGTGGCTGCCTTATAAATGTCCTCTAAGGGAATGTTCATTAAGAATGCCATGGAAGCCCCTAGTTTGTGTGTGGAATGCGCTCTAGGGGGAATTGTTAATGTGCGCTTAGCTTTTTGGAAGCATATTTGGATACATTTAACTATCCATCTAGCAATCCCAGATTTGGAGATGGGGTTACCCTTATGTGGTGGAGAGAAAGCTACAAACAATTGGTTTTGCAGAAAGATTTAGTTCTGTCAATGTAGTAAAGAAGGGCTCTTTTAACATCTAAGGTGTGCAGAGCTCTCTCGGCCACAGAGTCTGGGTTTGGAAAGAACACTGGTAGCTCCACTGACTGGTTAAGATGAAAAGTAGATATTACTTTTGGAAGAAATTTTGGATTTGTTCCAAGAACCACTTTGTTACGATGTAGTTGTAAGAATGGTTCTTATATGGTTAAAGCCTGGATTCCCCTTACTCTTCTAAGAGAGGTGATGGCAATGAGGAAAGCTACTTTCCATGTTCGCATTTATGTAGAGGTTCAAATTGGGGTCCCATAAGCCTAGTAAGAACAATGTTTAGATTCCACACCGGAGAGGGTGGTAATCTGGGAGGAATAATTCTTTTAAGTCCTTCCATGAAGGCTTTGATCACAGGGACTCTAAAAAGTGACAAGTGTTGTCGATTTCGTAAGTAAGCTGCGAGTGCTGCTAGATGCAGACGTATGGATGAGTATGCTAAATTACATCTTTGTAAATGTAGTAAGTAGCAAATAATGTTCTGGATGGAGGCATCCAGTGGGTGTATATCATTGTTAGTGCAGTAAATGGCAAATCTTTTCCATTTAGCAGCATAGCAAGGTTGAGTTGTAGGTCTTCTGGCCTCTTTGATAATGTTCATGCAGTCTGGTGGAAGTTTAAGGTAACCGAACTCTAGAACTTCAGGAGCCAGATCGCCAGATTCAGTTGACCTGGATCTGGATGTCTGATCTCTCCATGGTTCTGGGTTATTAAGGACGGGGAGAGACGTAGTTTTTGGTGTGGTACTAGTGAGAGTTCCAGTAGTGTCGTGAACCACGGTTGGCGTGCCCATGTTGGAGCTACTAAGATCAGTTTGAGAGATTGCTGCCTGAGCTTGCGTACCACTAGTGGAATGAGTGGGAGAGGCGGAAAAGCGTACGCAAATCTGCCTAACCAGTTCGTCCATACCGCATTGCCTTTTGACTGCGGGTGCGGAAACCTGGCGGCGAAGGTTGGGCATTTTGCGTTTTCGTGTGTGGCAAACAGATCAATGTCTGGTTGGTCCCATTTTTGGAAAAAGGGTAGTAGAACTTGGGGATGTAGTTCCCATTCGTGAATCTGTTGTGTCCGTCGACTTAACAGATCGGCAATCTGATTGTGAACTCCCCTGGAAGGTGTTCTGCAAGTAGGTATATGTTCTGAGGAATGGCCCATCTCCAAATGTTCTGTGCGAGCTGGGACAGCTGCAGAGAATGTGTGCCTCCTTGTTTTTGTATGTAATACATGGCTGTCATGTTGTCCGTCCGGATGAGGACAGCCTTGTTCTGCACATGTAGTTGGAAGGATTTTAGTGCTAGGAATATTGCTAGTAGTTCTAGGTGATTGATATGGAGCACTTTTTGTTGAGTGCTCCATTTGCCCAGAGTTGTGTGGCCGAGGAGATGGGCTCCCCATCCTGTGAGTGATGCGTCTGTTGTCAGCACTATCTGTGGAAGAGGCTCGAGGAACGGCCGCCCTTTGGACAAGTTTGTTATATTCCACCACTGTAGAGAGCGATGTGTGCGGCTGTCCACCAACACCAGATCTGTAAGCTGTCCTTGAGCCTGGTTCCACTGACGCGCTAGGCATTCCTGTAAGGGACGCATTTGAAGTCTTGCATAAGGCACAATGAAGATGCCATCATGCCTATGAGTTGCATGAACACTCTGGCTGGAAGAGTGTGTTGGTTTTGAAATTTTGTGATAAGATTTTGTATACTGGCTATCCTGCCTGGACTGGGATCTGCTAGCGCTGTGGAGCGGTTTATTGTTGCTCCTAGATATTGGTGTATATGCAAGGGCTGGAGATGCGACTTGGGGTAGTTGATGGTGAACCCCAAGTTGTGTAACATTTGGATGGTTTGGTGAGTGTGTAGAACACATTGGTCGAATGATTTTGCTTTTATTAGCCAGTCGTCTAGATATGAGAAGACATAAATTTGTTGTCTTCTGAGATGTGATGCTACTACCGCAAGACATTTCGTGAATACTCTGGGTGCGGTGGTCACTCCAAATGAAAGGACTGAACTGGTAGTGTTGTCCATCCACCAAAAACCTTTGGTACTAGCTGTGAGCAGGATATATGGGAATGTGGAAGTAGGCGTCTTTGAGATCTAGTGTGGCAAGGAAATCGCCTTGTTGCAGCAGTGGGAGCACTTGTTGAAGAGTGATCATATGGAAATGATCTGAGTGTATATACAGATTTAGGGGTCTGAGGTCGAGTAGTCTCAGATTCCAGTCCTTTTTGGGGATTAAGAAGTACAGTGAGTAGACCCCTGTTCCCTGATGTTCTAAGGGAACTGGCTCTATTGCGTGCTTTTGAAGCAGTGAGAGAACCTCTTGTTTGAGTAGCGCAAGATGGTCTGCGGACATTTGGCGCTGTTTGGGTGGTATGTGTGGGGGGGTAGCTGTAAGTTCCAGGCAGTAACCAAACTGGATAATTTGTCTTACCCACCTGTCTGTTGTGATGGAATTCCAGACAGGTAGGAACTGTGTTAGTCTGCCCCCGACTGGAGTGGAATGGTCTTGGGGGAGCGGAGGAAAGTCACTGTTTTGTGGCAGGGGCGGTGCGAGTGTTATTACCTCGACCTCTTCCTTTGCTGTTGTTCCCTCTGTATCCGCCTCTAAAATATCCTCTACTGGGGGATGTTTGTGTAGTGGCTTCGAATGTAGATGAGGTGTCTGCGCCCATGTTTTTGGAGGCTCCTCTGTAGAAGGAGCACTGAAAGGAGCCACATGTTTGTGGAGACCAACGCTCCCATGGACTTAGCAGTCTCGCTGTCCTTTTTCATTTTTTCAAGGGCAGTGTCTACAGCCGGGCCAAATAGCTGTTCTTGGTTGAAGGGCTGACCGAGTATGGTAGTCTGGACCTCCTGCTTAAAGCCTGAAATGCGTAGCCAGGCATGTCGTCTAAGGAGTACACTGGTGTTGATTGATCTAGAGGCAGTGTCTGCTGCGTCAAGTGCACATTTAATTGACGCATTTGAAATTAGCTTGCCCTCTTGGATAAGGTCATTTGCCTGGGTTTTATATTGGTCAGGCAGATACTGTAATAGATTTTCTATCTGGTCATAATGTGCCCTGTCATATCGTGCCAGCAGTGCTTGGGTGTTGGCAATACGCCAGTGATTAGCTGCTTGTGCTCCTACCCTTTTGCCAGAATCTTCTAGCAGTTTAGATTCTTTATCCGGAGGTCTGGGAGTTGGCGCGTTTTCTAGCATTGGAACCGACTAGAGAATCCAAAGGCAACTGTCCTTTGATGTAAGTAGGATCTTCAGGGGAAGGCCTATATTTCTCTTCTATTCTAGGGTTAAGAACCCTGGCACGGACGGGATCTTTAAATACTTCAGGGGCATGTTTAATGACTCCTTTGATCATTGGTAATATTTGCACTGACTTTTGGGATTGTTCAAATATATTTAAGAGTAAATCTTCCTCTGGTGCGTCGGAGTGCATTGTAACACCATGATAAAGTGAAGCTCTATTTAATAATTGGCCAAACCCAAGGTGATCATCTGGGGGAGATGGTTTTGAGGGATATGGCTGTGGGTCTGGGAGGTCTGTTGGGATAGGGAATGCCTAATCATCTAGTGGTGAGGTATCTGGATCTGTGAATGGGTCATTAAGATATCCCCTCCCCCCACCCCCATCATCATCTGGAGGTGGTGTATATGGTGGAGAAGTTACAGGTAAGGGTGGTGTAGGCAGAGGAGGTGGGTTAGAAGGCAGTGTAGGAGAAGAAGGGGGCATAGGCGATGTTGCAGAGTCCTTCTTGTGTACAGGAACTGGAGCAGATGGTGTGTCCAGTTTTCGTTTTTCACATGGCACAGCCGTGACGTCCTGTTTTTGGGTTTATATAAATCTTTTTCTGCCTTGGATCAATAGGATCTGGGTGAAAAAGTTCTTGTTCCTCGGCAACGGCTTTCGGTGCCGATTTTCTCGGTTCCGAGCAAGGCTGTGGTTGATCCTTATGGGTTTTGGCCTTAGGAGGCGTATCAGAGTCCTTAGGCGTTTGTTTCGGTGCCGAGGATGTTGGTTTCGGAGCCGAAGCTGGATCTTTAGGCTTGGGAACGTTCAAAGCCGGCTTATCTAGGGGCCTCGGTGTTTTCGGGGCAGATTTGGAGGTGGAAGGCGTCGGAGCCGATTTCGGAGCAGAGTATTCTTTTGGCATCGGTGCCGAAAGTGCCGGCGGGACAATTGTATGCGGTTTGCTCGGTCCCGAGCAACCGGAAGACTTGTTCGGAGCCGAGCCCGGTGGCGGGGCTTCTGAAGGATGTTTTTGGTCTCGACTAGGGCCAACAGGCGAAGTCTTTACCACTGCCTTTGGTTTTGGAGGGGTTGCGGCAGGGGCAGTAGTACTCACACGTTACCCAGGAGTGATGAGGTCGTCTGAGTCTTCTGCCTCTGAGACTATTTCGAGATCCTCGGAATCTTCCTCCGGGACATCGGGCCTTCATCAAAGATGTCCTCTGGTTCCGGAGCTGGTCTCTGTGCCATGATGTGCCGTCGAGCCCTTCGATCTCGAATAGTCTTCTTCGATCGAAAGGATGCGCAGGCTGGATAGCTGGACTCGTCGTGTTCAGGTGATAGACACAGGTTGCAGACCTTGTGATGGTCACTGTGCGGAAATTTTGCTCTACACTTGGGGCTTTTAATTGGCGTCCTTTCCATGAGCCGTAGGCCTTACGGCGTGGATAGGCCCAGAGGCCCGCGTCGATGTCCGGAATCGAGCCGATTAAGTCGGGTCGAAGATTAAAGTGATTCAATGGTTTTTCTGGAAGCTTTGCGCTTCGAAAATGTTTGAATTTGAGATTTTAAACCGGAGCGGAAAAGTTGCATCCGAACCCAATGGCGGAAAAAAACAACCTAACTGTACTGAACTACCACAGATCATCCCCAGAGCAGCGTTGGCACGCTAGCTCAGGCTTGACCTAAAAAACCTATAACGTACACTACAATCATCAAAAGTGAATTCTATTAGAGATTTGCCAATTGAGCACAATAATGCTTCTAAAAGTTGTGGTTCCTTTTTTCCATGGTTATCATTGTGAATATTTGCAAAAAAAACTAGGATATGTTAGTCAATGTATATAAAATCAAAATACAGTTGGTAGAAATAAACCTATCTATAAGTTTGTCTTGCATGTTTAAAATAAAATGCTTCATTAAGAGATAAGTTGATAATCTAGCAATAAACAACGGTCAGCCTAATTCACAAACAGATTGTCTTCTGTGAGTGAATGATATTTACATAGACAATTTTTAAAGGACTACTACAGGAATAGCAGAATACAAGAAATATGGTGGGCAAGCGTCCATGTTTACACAAGATAAGCAAAAGGAAAGAACATACAAATATATAACGTATCCTAAACTAATTCAGTGATGTTAATTGGACAGGTTGCTATCAGGACAAGCTAACATTCAAGATTGTATATCAGATGGGTAATTTTTCAATAGCTAAAGCACAGCATCAGCAGAAGCTGTAACAGGTAAAGTTCCTTGGTTGTGGATCTGTAACCCACTTTACTGTAAAGAAGAGTCCAAAAAATTTGATTTAACACACTCCAGAGGATTTGATCTTTATAGAGGAATCAAGGGGAAAAATGTAAAGTACACTAAGCAATAATCTGAAGAGTGAAAAGTCTGACGAGGAATACTCAAGATATATAAAGATAAACATTGAAATGGGAAGTAGAAATACTTCTAGAAGTATTTCTACTTACCATTTCAAAGTGCCTGATGGAAGACTAAGCAAGCAAAATGGAGTTTCACAAGATTTTAACCATTATAATGTAGGCCAGTGGAGAAACATGCAACACTGTTCAAGCAAAAACTACCAAATAAGAAGTGCAGAGTAAGTGCAAGGCAGTTTTACAGATGGATTTACAGATATATGGAAGGACATCTATACAAACAACAAGTGGTCTTCAAAACAAACCAAAATGAAAATATCTACAGGAAGTAGGCCACATAACCAACTGTCTAGCCTCAAGATATTTAACCAATGAGCTTTAGACACATTACCTTTGCAGCTGATGGCCCTATTAACAGCACTAAACCTGTATAGAGTTCTTTGTTACAGGGAACATGAAAAAGGCCTTTACAAATACCTAAATGTTAGAAATCAGATATGAAGGCTGTACATTACTACACTGAAAAGCAATCAAGAAAGGCATGAATGAGAATCTACCCACAATCTAAACACACTGTTTAATTAAATAACAAGAAACATTACTTACCCTAATAACTTTCGTTTACGTAAAATAGGATTGTTGACTGTATTTAAAGGTTTGAGGCTGACTTTCAGATCTTGTATTCTCATGTTCGCAAGTTGTTCTGCATGAGCTTGCTGTATCCCAGCAACTACTGCCTGTCAATGGAAAATGCTACATTTATTTCTTAATTAGATCCATTGTGCATGTTAAGTGCAAGCCACCACTAATATCTAAGACATAATTGCATTACTTTCCTTTCATTAGGATAATTTGTGAATGCAGTGCCTTTATATCTTGTTAGGAGGATATTGAGGAAAATAAAATATTATAAGGCCCATGTGTCCCCGTGTGTTCCCCACCACTCATGTGCACATACATGTAACCTATGTATTCCCCCTCCATGGCCTGTCTATCATGATGCTTATGCTATAACGTGGCCTGCCATCATCCAGTCTCCCATGAGAGAAACGACAAATCTGCTCTGAGGCCTACACGTTTTACATCATGTTTTCCCGCATTTCCATTATTTTGGCTCAGCCAGAGCCGAAAAGAGGTTTCAGACCTCAGAACGCTCTGAAAGCTGCAGCTGCGTATCCTTGGCCTTGCACACTTGGGCCTCAGCCAAAGGGGCCCAGTCCGGGGTGCCGAGACAGTATTGAGCACGGTTATCTGCTTACTCCTACTGAAACCACATTCCTGCCTGGAGAAGGAGGAATAAAAACACAACCCGTCTGCAAAGGAGAAAGCCTAGCCTTTCTGTCTCTTTTCATGTGATTACAAAGCTCACGTCAGTGAAAAGCCCATAGCCCCCATGTAAGGCCTACGCAGTGAATGAAGAAATAGATGCCACATCGGCTCTTGGTGATGGGCAACCTATGTCACAAATCAGTCCCTGCTCCAGACCTAAGATATCAGATAATACAAGATGTACTGGTCGTCCTGACACTGAAGGCCTCTCTTCCAGACTTCCCGACTGCACAAGCAGCCTTCCCCCAGTCACACGTCAATTACACGTCATGCTCGAGTTGAGCACAAGTAAGGCAAAGTTCCAGTAAAGTTCCAGCTGATCACGCAACCCCCTCCAGGTATCCACCCACCTATGACATTCACCAATGATCATCAAGTGGACGCCCACATGGACGCCCACCTTCACGCCCACTTACACACCCACATGCTCTTATCTCATTCTCTCTTGCTCCGCCTGAAGCACTCCTTCTTACGTATATTATTACAATGTATATATACTGTACTCTGTGAATAAAGTTTGAGAATATATTCTGAGAATACTTTGAGACCCTTCCAGATCCCTTGTGGTGATGGAACTATTCTCCCTATAACTCGAGTTACTGGAATAAAGCCCTTTTGAACCTGATACCACAGACTCAGCCTCTTGCTTTATGCATGATCATATTGATATTATAGAAATTCCGAGTGCGTAATACTTTATTTACGACATTAATGGCGCCCGAACAGGGACAAATCTCTTTCCCCACACGCCGGAGATGAAGGTCCAGTTTTGCCCCCTTCCACAGCCGTGACGGACTTCAAGTGCGCACGTCGCGGGTTTTCCCGCCAACTCCCTCAGGCCACCGAAGGAGGAGGACTGCGACCAGGCATCCATACGAGGCGGTGAGGATTGCGGATCGTCCTAACCCAGAGCCCACCTGCGAGAGAGCTGTGTCCGAGGTTTCTAGAGATCCACCTAAGATACGCCATTCCCTGCGCAGCGTCAAGTGTCCGAGGCCTTCAAGTTCAAGTTCAAGTTCTGCTTCCCGGTGAGTTTTTCATGGGGGTTGCAATAAAGACGGGTTCATTTAATGAACACGGTAAAGACGTGTCTCACTTGTGAGACCGGTATGTTCAAGAGCATGCATTCAAGAATTAATGTTTCAAGAATTAAAGTCCAAGTTTTCAGGTGCACCGATATAACTGTATGAATGTTATTGTCTTAGTCAGGTTCAGTTAGGTTTGAATGTGTCAGGTTTTTATGTAAGTTTGTTTCATTGTGATTTTTGTTTTTTGGGTCATTGTGATTTTTGTTTTCGGTTACATTCCAACATGCCGTTGTTTTCAAAACTGCGTAAGATATGTACCAGAAAAGGTGTACTAGAGGAACCAGTTAACATTCCGCCTAGAGACACACCTGGACATTTCATGTACTGTAAACATGGTTTAGATGCCGTGTTGTTTTTAGAACTATGGGTAGATTACACGAAGGATTTAGAGACACAGTATAGATGGCCTATCACGGGAATGTGGGATGCGGAATGCATTATGAAGGTAGAGGAAGGTAGAGGAAGAGTTATGGAAGAGAAAATGTAGACCTGCTCAGAAAGATGCCATTGAGTTTTGGCGCAAGGAGTCACATAGAAGGACAGAGTAAGTGTTTCACAAAGCAGAGAGAAGTAGACAGGAGTCTGAAAAAGCCAAAGAAAAGAAGTTACAGGAGGAAGGGGAGCGGGTAAAAAGAGAACAGACTGAAAGAGAAAAAATACTGTCGTTGCTGGTATTTATCGCGTCCTTTCAGAGGAACTAGCAAGAGTGGCCCCAGTAGAAAGACCAGTTAGAGTGCCACCGCAAGTACCCCGATACATATAATAATGATATAGTAGCCCAAAGGTTCTTGAGCCTCCCACCAAACGAACAGCGCATAGCTGGTGTTTACATGGTCCAACATTTGACTACGTTGTCAAAAAGAAATTGAGAGGGGTGTAGCTAGAGAAAGAGCAACACCTGTGATTTGATGACACCCCTAATGTACAAAGTGTTAACGAAAAAATAATTAGTGATCGGTTAAAAGTTTAGCTTCAGAAAAATTGTGGGTATTTCGAATTTGCAAATTGTACCAGAATACAGGTTTGTGTTCTTGGTGGTTCAGTGAGCCAATGTGCTGGGTCCAGACAAATTATATATAAAAACGATCTTTCAATAGGGCGAATTATTGCAGTTTATATGGAATTGAGAAGACTTTTTGTCTTTGACAGCTTCAGAGTGAGGTCCGTGCGCACCGCAGCGGCCCTCCTACTCGTCGCGGCTTAGCCCCGCTTCAGAGTGAGGAGAGGGTGGGGGCTGAATAATGCAAAGCTATGCAGAAATAGGAGACAGATTCTGACCTTGAAGTGAAGGTGGGGGCCTAAAAAAGGAGCAGAACACAGGCACTGCTTAGAAAGCTTCTCTGACATAGCATCTGTGTAATGCCTACAGCCGGAGAGGCTTGAGGGCCAGGAGTAGATACAAAAAAAAAAAACAGATGGCTGGCAGCCCAGGCTCAAGCCGCGCTGAGGGGCTATTTTTAGCTTCTCTGATAAGACAGGGCAGCTGAGAAATGAAAGTCGAGAAACATTTCCTTTGTTCGTTTCTGTGCAAAACAAGTGCCCCGAGGAAATGTCTATGTTTTATTTTTTAGCAAATGTTACATTGCTTCTAGACAAAAAGTAAAATGATGCTCTTGCTTGAAATTTTAAGGGCTATATGCCTATATAAAAACGATTTTCAAATTCAGACAATTTTCACAGTGGAAATTGTGGCCAAAAGTTGCCACCAGTTGGATTGGCAAAATGATCCAAAGGTTACAAGTATGAGAAGACACATGAGATATGCGCCTTCAAATAGGAAATCAGGGTACATTGTGTTGAAATAAATGTATTTTTTTGTCATAACACCTTTATAAAAAGAAATGTTCGTGTGTTTTTCATTTTTGATTATTGTTGCTGGTCCTGTGTGTTAGAAATAACGCAGTCAGTCCAGCTGACAGCTGCTCATCATTAGGATGAGCTTCTGTCAGATGGGGGTGAATAGGGCAGGAAAATCAGTTATTGATAATAAGCCTGACAAATTAAGCAGGCCAGAATGTTCGCCTCTGAGCTGTAGGTACAGTAATTGCGCATCACTGCTCATTTATATATGTTAGTGTAATTGTCTATGCTTTCTGTGCTTGGTATACTGATGGCTTGGCATATGTATTTTATATATGTTTTGTTTTTGTGTCGTATTGACCAGTATGTTTAGCATTAATACAAGTTCTCCTGGGCGTTACAGAGATGGTCGTGACGACGTAAATCTTTGCGCAGCGCTTGGCTGGAACTTGTTCACAATTACTAAATTTCACAGACATGATATTACCATTATCATGCTGTCAAAATAGCAGACAACACGTTATCAGTGTATGTCTAATTGGTATTGGAGATGAATAAAACAAAAGAAAAAGACTAAAATATGTATCACATGACTGCCTTTCTCTTATAGACAGGCAGCCTCGGTCATATGTTTCCAGATTGGACATTAAGGAACAATTATGATCTGTACACTGGCATCTTAACACTTGAAATGCCAGTTTTAAATAAGGACTGCCACCCCAGGATTTCCTTTTTAAAGTTTGCTTTAGTAAGCTCATTCTTGTAAATGGTGGCGCCACAAGTTGACATGTTTTTAAATTAGGCTATTAGGTTTGAGCTTCTGAAGGGAGACGTTTGAATATGAAAGGCGAGGGATGCAGCTTATTGTATAGGTGGCAAATTTTTGCAAAATGACTGATTTCTTTAGCAGATAAATTATTAATTATGAAATTATCAACATTAGTGTTCTTAAACTTGGTTTTCCAAATATTTAGGAAGGTTAGCATTCCTAGTATGGCCTCCTAGCAGTAATATTGACTTCAGGTTGGTGTAGGTTCATGTAATAGGGACATTTGCATATGAGATGTCATTTGGCCAGCCTATGAGCTGACACAATGAGGTTTGTACATTTGTTAGAAGGATTTCTCGCCATTTCAAATACGCTGTGTATCTCCTATAATTTTGCTTATGCCCAGTTGCTACACACAGGGATTAATAGTGTTGACAAGACACAGGGTTTGATAGTGTTTGACAGCAGTGAAATCTGTTTCAGATTTCCTCCTGTCAAAAAGGGGGGAAGGTGGAGAATATTGGCTTCTTGAGGAGAATATTGGCTTCCTGCTGGCCCCTGAGGAGGTTCGCTTCCCGCTAGCCCCTTAGAAATTAAGCCCCTTGGAAATTAAATTAGCCCCCTTAGAAATTAAGCCGAGGAAATAGGTATGTTGCTCTTCCCTTTTCTCATGTTTTATTGTGATCTTTCAGGGGAATTAGTTGTGAGCAATTTCTTTTGTTCTACTAAGCTTAGGCGACTGACACCAGAACGTATTCAATTGATTTCTGGCTTTTCACAGCCCAAGACACAAAAGGAGGTACGTGCATTCATTGGCCTCACTTCATATTGCAGGCAGTGGATTCCCCAGTATGCTTACATAGCCAAGCCCCTAATACAGTTGACAACACAGGAGGCAGCTTCTACTAATGTCCTCCCTTGGACACAAGAACATACTGTGGCATTTGAAGAATTAAAAAGAGCTTTATGTCAAGCACCAGTTTTAGCGATCCCCGATTACAACAAATCTTTTATGCTTTTTGTGACAGAGCGAGATGGAACAGCACTATCTGTCCTAACACAAGATCATGCAGGAAAACACAAGCCCTGTGCTTATTTTTCTAGTACATTGGACCCAGTAGCACAGGCTTTGCCTGCGTGCCTAAAATCTGTTGCAGCAACAGCCTTAGCCATAAGACAAAGTGACTCAATAGTGCTGGGCCACCCCCTGACAGTACAAGTACCACACGCAGTGGAGGTTCTCTTGAACCGGACACAAACACAACACCTGACTGTAGCGAGACTGACAGGTTATGAGCTGACGTTATTTCAACCACACATAGAGATCAGACGATGCAACATACTGAATCCTGCAACTCTTTTGCCCTCTAGTACAGAAAACGTTCCACCACATGACTGTGTTGAAGTAATACATACCGTGACTAAGCCAAGACAAGACTTGACAGATGTTGCACTCCCAGACCCTGACCTAACACTATATGTTGACGGCTCATGCATAAGGACGGGGGCGGGGGAATTAGTAGCAGCATATGCAGTGACCACTGCTACTGAAATCATAGAGACTAAAAGAATAGACATATTGTCAGCACAAGCAGCAGAGCTCATCGCCCTGACACAAGCGTGCATAAGAGCAAAGCACTGGAGAGTAAACATTTACATCGAATCACAGTACGCATTCGGGGTAGTTCACAATTTTGGAGTACTATAGAGAGAAAGAGGTTTCTTGACCTCTCACGGGGCCAAGATACAGCATGGCCCCCTTATACAAGCCCTTCCGGAAGCTATACATTTACCGACAGCCATAGCTATCCTGAAATGCAAAGCACATACTAAAGCCACAGATACCATTTCTCAAGGCAATGATCTGGCAGACCGAACAGCTAAACAGACAGCTCAGACCCCACTAGACATGACGAACTCACAGATACTATCACTGTCCAAAGCCATGACAGTTAGGGATCCTTCCAGGGATGTACAAGACATTCAGACACATGCTACTCTAGATGAATTAAAGAAATGGTCGGAACAAGGAGGGGTACTAACTGATCAGGGTTGGATGACTAAGGGCAAAGAAACATGGTTTCTTCCTGATTCGATGGTACAAGTGATCATAAATACCGCACATAGTCCTGCACACTTAGGAGAGAAAGCAATGCTAGACAGCTTACAGAATATATGGTTCAACAAGCACCTGCGTGCAGCAGCGAAACAAAAGGTTAGAACATGTATGATCTGTTGCCAATTCAATCCAGGTAAAGGCATACCGATGGAACAAGGTGGATTCCATCCACCTGACCACCCTTTTGAAGTCCTCCAGATGGATTATATCCAAATGAACAGATGTAGAGGTTACAAATATGTCCTGGTACTCATGAAGCAGGTGTCCCTTCTGTTAGGGTATACCTGGAAGTTTCATTGTGTGCGACATCCTGAAGCAGCAGGCCTTGTAGAAAGACACAATCAGACCTTAAAGATAAAACTAGCAAAGATTTGCGCAGACAAAGGTGTAGATTGGATGGTAGCCCTGCCGGTTGCCCTCTTTTACATGCGAATGGTAGCCCATTCTAGAACAGGCTTATCTCCCTATGAAGTGGTCTTTGGTAGACCACCGAATATGTGGGGCACTCCGATGCCTAAAAAGATTACTGATGTTGATAGTAACATGCTGACAGATTACCTGGCTTCCTTGATGTCTGCACTACTCTCTTGTCGTTCGCAGGTTGCTGCCGCCTTCCCTGACAACACCCAGGTCAGGGAACACTCCATCACTCCTGGATGGAAGGCGCCGAAGTCAGTGCTCTGGACCACGAGGACGGCCGTTAAAGTCAAAGGGCGGAAAGGATGGTTGCACCTTCACCACTCTTTTACAAAGGAAAAGAACTTTTCAGACTTTGAGCACCATTTTCTAGAGGAGACTCCCCAGCAGTCTAAAAAGTCAGAACCCGTTTGATCAATTAAGTCCACTAGGTGGTGAAGCGGTTGAACATGTATTCTGGCTTGCATAAGATCTTGAACAAATCAGAATGAGAAAAAGAGAGCAAGATGAAAAGCAAATACTGTAAAATATTACGTGGTAGATGTATAGTGACTTTGATTTTTCTATTTCTTCTGTGCATCACGATAATATGTATCAGCTTAATACTACATGCTATTTTTCCTCCTATTGCCTCACTCTTACACTCCTCCACTAATGATACCATAAAGCACACATTTAGTGATCTGCCATCCCATGAGCTATAGTATCGACTTGCCTTACGCAACAATACCTTTATTCAGATGCTGCATCATGCACATCAACTAGCAATGCTACAGACTGCTGGGTCTGTGGCCGACTTCCCCCGTATCAGAAGGTGAAGGGAGTGTTGCCTCTTTTCCCTTTTCCGTTCTCCCATAATGGAACTTGCGGAGCATGGTTTGCCTTAATGACATCCATCAACGGTGATGCCAAAGAATGTCAAGACAAGGAGTGTAGAGGTGACTGGGTATGGGGTAACTTGACTAAAGGCATGAATGAAGCATGTTTCCCAGATGAAGAAGGTCTTCCCCAAAGGAAAGGTACAGATCTAGAAAATGAAGAATATCTGCAAGGAAATGCGACCCTTGACTTTATAGTGTTGAATGTTAAGCCCATACACAATTTAGGTCCATCCTCAATTACAGTCCTGCCAGTAAAAGGGAACTTGTGTGTCAGAAAAGAAGGCTCAGAACGTTTGGGGCACAGCGAGTGTAATACTATAATAGTGTTTAAAGACAAAGGAAAGTCCTATTTCAGAGCATCACGGCACACCTACTTTATTTGTGGCCAGACAGCCTATGTACAACTGCCCTTGGACTGGGGTGGGACGTGCTACATATCATTTCTTTTATTCCTAATAACGCACCATCTGTATACAAAGCAATAACAAGGCTCCACAAGATTGCCCAAAGCATACACCAAGACCCAGGCACGTGGACTTGGTCCAGTTGGCTCTGGGAAATAATATCAGCATGGGGATGGAAAGCGTTGACAGTCTGTGGACTAATACTACTGATGATATTCAGTTGTTGCCTATGTCTGCAGTGTGGCCCGGCCATTTGCGGCCTGTGTGCTACTGCATGTGTTCCACATCCCCATTTACAGAGCATTGAAAATGGTAAAATAATGCTGCAAGAACAGATTGACTGTCTCATGAGAATAGATATGACATGAGGGTCCACTAGGGGACAAGGAGGGAATGAGGAAAATAAAATATTATAAGGCCTATGTGTCCCCGTGTGTTCCCCACCACTCATGTGCACATACATGTAACCTATGTATTTCCCCTCCATGGCCTGTCTATCATGATGCTTATGCTATAACGTGGCCTGCCATCATCCAGTCTCCCATGAGAGAAACGACAAATCTGCTCTGAGGCCTACACGTTTTACATCATGTTTTCCCGCATTTCCATTATTTTGGCTCAGCCAGAGCCGAAAAGAGGTTTCAGACCTCAGAACGCTCTGAAAGCTGCAGCTGCGTATCCTTGGCCTTGCACACTTGGGCCTCAGCCAAAGGGGCCCAGTCCGGGGTGCCGAGACAGTATTGAGTACGGTTATCTGCTTACTCCTACTGAAACCACATTCCTGCCTGGAGAAGGAGGAATAAAAACACAACCCGTCTGCAAAGGAGAAAGCCTAGCCTTTCTGTCTCTTTTCATGTGATTACAAAGCTCACGTCAGTGAAAAGCCCATAGCCCCCATGTAAGGCCTACGCAGTGAATGAAGAAATAGATGCCACATCGGCTCTTGGTGATGGGCAACCTATGTCACAAATCAGTCCCTGCTCCAGACCTAAGATATCAGATAATATAAGATGTACTGGTCGTCCTGACACTGAAGGCCTCTCTTCCAGACTTCCCGACTGCACAAGCAGCCTTCCCCCAGTCACACGTCAATTACACGTCATGCTCGAGTTGAGCACAAGTAAGGCAAAGTTCCAGTAAAGTTCTAGCTGATCACGCAACCCCCTCCAGGTATCCACCCACCTATGACATTCACCAATGATCATCAAGTGGACGCCCACATGGACGCCCACCTTCACGCCCACTTACACACCCACATGCTCTTATCTCATTCTCTCTTGCTCCGCCTGAAGCACTCCTTCTTACGTATATTATTACAATGTATATATACTGTACTCTGTGAATAAAGTTTGAGAATATATTCTGAGAATACTTTGAGACCCTTCCAGATCCCTTGTGGTGATGGAACTATTCTCCCTATAACTCGAGTTATTGGAATAAAGCCCTTTTGAACCTGATACCACAGACTCAGCCTCTTGCTTTATGCATGATCATATTGATATTATAGAAATTCCGAGTGCGTAATACTTTATTTACGACAATATACACCCTAATGGCAAAACCTTATTGGGATGGTCGTGCTGAGCAGTTAACCACTCAGATGGAGGTAAGAGGCAATAGGGTTACTCAAATGTTATGCATTTCAACTATGTTTAAAAAACAAAATCTGAGAAGAATCCCTGGGGTGATTCATAAAAATGTATATTATACACATTTTTTGCATAGCTTGGAATGAGACTTAATAGCAATGAATGAGTTGAGGTTTTAATAAGTGCTGCACCATGACGTAATTTGGGGTGCATAAAAAAATAGACAAAAATACCATTGCAGGGATATGGGTAAGTAGATGACGTGGTTCAAGAGAAAGATACCAACAAACTAGCTTTCAGACACAAACGTAGGTCTTAAATGCTCTAAAGCTTCCATAAGATGACATTAAACATGAATTAGATAATTATGTTAACTTAGACCCAAAATAATGTTTAAAAGTAAAGTTTTTGAGAATTGTGCACAAATAATTGTGTGTAAACCTTGTCCATCATCATTTGAGCAGATGGCAAAATATTATCAAGAGCCTCTGTGCAATTCAACCAGGGATGGTCCAAAACTCCTTCAATGGTGAGCCTTTCCTCAGGCTTGACTTTCAGCAGCCTGCAAGAAATAAAAAAAAGAAAATTATCTTCAAGAGAATATACATTAGGATTAGTTTTTAAAATATGCAATTGACAGATAAAATCCAGGAATAGTAATTATCAAGGTACAGTAACACCACAAATCTGCAACCGTTCTTAACTCAAGGAAAATATGCAATAGCAGAGAAGTGGAGTGCATAAGGAATATCTTTCCTTATTCGTCAGGAACCCCAGACCAAAAGTACGAGACACTTAAAAACCAATATGCTTCTCTCATAGGAGAAACGGAACCCTAATTTCATGCAGAACACTGAGGAATCATACAGCATCCGAAGAGAAAGCTGTATTTAAAAACAAAAAAGTGACTTAATCACAACAGTCCTCAGGAAAAAAGACCACTCAGTTCAAGCGTATACTCGTGATAGTAAGTATAAGGGATCATCCTAGCCTAGAGTGTAGCATGCGCACCCAGCAAGTGAAGTTCAGGCTACAGTCAAATAAAAAGGGTTTTCCATTTTAACAGTTTAACATCACTGAAGAGTTAACTTTTTCTTAAAGAGAGGGTGATGATGTGGGGAGGAATTTCACTGTGTTCCATAGGTGAAAAAGCATGCATACATCCAAATATCTTTCCAGTAGAAACACACACTTTGGTTGAAATGAGCGCTGCAAAATAATTACTGTAGGTGTCCTACACCAACCCATCTTTCTGGGTCCTGTACAAGACAGGGACCAGGACTGACTAAATATGTGCGATTTATACACCAGATGCATCTATATTCTTCCCACCGGTAGGTAGTCCAGCGGCATCCCTTGAACACAGGAAACCATAAAGCAAAGGGCTCTGAAAACAGAATGCCATGCTTGATTATTGGATGTGTAACTTGAGTCAGGCATGAATAAAGACCTGAACCCTCTTCGGATGTCAGTGAAAAATAAAAAATAAACTATTCTTACCTGAGTGTCTGGCACCAAAGAACAGTTTCCTCTCTAACAGAGAAGAGACTTTGTGTTGGGCACAGGCAATCCAATCGTACAGAAATCTGGACAGCATTTGTGGGATGGGCTCCAGATGGGCAACCGCAAGTGTACGCAAATGCATATCCTAACAAATTTAATTAAATGGTCTTCGTTACCTTCAACTTGATGAACTGGAGGGGCAGAGCTCAACATCTGATGGTAGTAGATACTCTAGCTAAAAACCTTAAAAATGTCCAGTTGCGGTTCTTATATAGAAGTACAAGTAATCATCTTTTGTTTTGATTGCATACATCGAATCACCAGTTTAGAAATCAACATCTTGAACGACCACTGCAGAGCAAGAGATTTACCCTGTGGATAGCCATTGTTTTGAGACCAGTCCTGTGCTTCTTTTCCAACAAAAAGAAACAATAGAAAACCTAAAGTTCTGCTCTTTCTCCCGCAGTAAGACTTCAAAACCACAAGAACGAGTCTCTGACCTTCGTTACAAAGGACCTGGAAATAAGATGGGGTGGGGGGCACATGAGGTAGGTGAGGGAGACACTGAAAGCCAGAATCAGCAGACCATCACGAAATGTGTCTTGGATAATGACTACAAAGTGGAATATGAAGAGAGATCAAACCTCCATGAAGTAGGTAGGCTGTGTCGAACAAGTTACTTTCCTTCAGTAACATCTTTTCTAGTACAGATTCTGTCTAACCACAGATTCCTCGTCTTTTGGATATCCCCAAGTGTCAGACTGGATCTGGAAATGTGGGGTAGTTCTTACATGCGCCGCTCCGTCCCATGCAGATGTATGTGATGTTGGGACTGAAATATACACACCACCTACATGCGTTGACGTCACTTGCTTTCTGAACTCTGACCATACCAGCAGACGTGGAGCCCATAGAAATCAGTATGAAATAGGGTACATACCTTTTGGAGGTGGAAACATATCAAGATTGGAGTGACCAGATCATTCCATAGAACGGGGAGAAGGGTCAGCCTAAGTTACAGTCTCAACCAGATAGACATTACCAAAGGTAAGTAACTTGTTCGTCTGATAAAGACTTCTAATCGCATATTACTCACCTTTTTAACAGATACCAAAGCAAGACCTACCAGGCCGTGGGTCTGTGGAATAACTCAGATCAGAAAATACTGTAGGAAAGATCGGGCAAAATCCCTCACGCTCGGATTTGGCTCTCTGGGCAGTAGAGCCTGGCAGATGTCCAAGATTGACACCCCAGCAAGGCTTTAGTAGAAACTTTTGACCTGGTGGAATGAGCACGCACACCCGCTCTGGCTGCTTTCTGGCTAGTCCATAGCAGATTTTAATACATAAGACAATGTTATATGCCTGAGGTGGCTTTTTTCTGTACCAGCCTGCACTTCTTTGTTCCAAAAAACCCGACAAATAGTTTCTCAATCTGTTAAAATTCACTATCCCTCTCGATAGAAAAACTGAGGGTCCTTTTAGGATTGATGCGATGCAGCAGTTACTCTTCCTTAGATTAGTGAGGCGGTGCATAAAGTGTTGAAAGGGTGATGGACTGTCCTACCTACATGAAAGGGTGTTAATACCTTGGGCAGAAATGCTGCCATTGTTCGAAGGACTACTTTGTCTGGGAAAAAGGAAACAAATGGTGGAATAGAAGACAAGGCATGAAGTTAACTCACCCACCTCGCAGATGTTACAGCAATGAAAGACCCTGTTTTGATTATAAGTAGGAGAAAAGGATAACCGTGCATAGGCTCAAATGGCAAGCACATCAGCTAGGTCAAGTCAAGATTTTGAAGCCACTGCAGCATTATAGAAGGAGTAGGTGGGAACATATGGGTCAGCCCCTTTAAAAAACACAACAGATGATCTAAAGAGGGATGGTTGATGCCGTTAAAGTTGAAAGGGTCAATAAGTAACCTTAACCTGTGGCCACAGCAAGGCCCTGCTTGGCCATTGATAAAGAAAATAAAAAATATCAAGTAAAGAAGCCTGCAAGGGCTGGATATGACAAGAACACGAGACAACAAACTTCTCCCAGTGTACTGCATAGGCAAACTTCATTGAAGGAAGTGTGGCTGCCAGAATAACACCAACCACCTACGGAGGAAGGTCGAAGGTCATCAACTGTCGCTGCTTAATCTCAACACACAGAGGTATAGATTGTGCAGTCTCGGGTGGAAGACCTGGCCTGTCTGCTGCAAAATGAGATCCTCCTGAAAAGGAAGCCAGATCGAAGGACATGTGCTCATGGCCAGAAGTTCTGGGAACCATACTCTCCTCACAGAGTCCAGCACAACTAGGTTGACTTGGGCACTCTTTTTTTATTTTCTTGAGCACTCTGGGAAGTAGAGGCAGGCACGGAAAAGCGTAAAGGAGTCTCAAACTTAAATGTAGGCGGAGGTGTCTCCAAGGAAGATGTCTTGGGAACTCCAATGTGCAAAATTCATGACACTGCACATTCTCTGTGGTGGCGAACAGATTGAGTCAAGACAGTTGTGTTGTCTGTGAAAAACTGCACCCTTTCCTCCTTGATCATAGTAAGGAAAACGTTCAATGCCAAGCGTGTCACTCTTAACTCTAATAAGCTGATGTGGAGGAGAGTCTCCACCGGAGACCAGAGCTGATCAACAAGTCTCCCAGGTTACCACTCGAACCCAGTAACTTTGCATCTGTCACAACCGTTATTTCTGGGTGGATTAAGGAGAGGCGTCTGCCGCTGGTCCAATTGCGGTCGAGCAGCTACCACTGCAGGCCTATCGCAGTGCTCTATGACACCTGGACAGAATCTATCAAATTTCCTTGGTGCTAAACCCACTAGGACTTCAGATTTCAATGTAAAACCCACATGTGCCACCTGGCGTGGGCCACAAGTAGGGAAAGAAGCCTTAGAGCTGACCTCACAAACACACGCTGCTGGTTTAAACATCGGATCATAGCCCAGTTTATTCTTTTTCTTTTTTAATAATGGTGTGAAAGATTTGTGGCTGGAAATGCTGAAAAAAATGTTCATAGATAGAAGTTCCTTTTCTGATATCAATTCCTTTCTGTCCCAGCCTCCTGCTACATGATTTCCCCTTTCTTACTACGCAAGTGTTGTTTTCTAGCTAAATGTCCTATTATACTATGTTTAGCTGTATTAGCATGAACATCTGGTACCATGTTTTTGGGATAAACAAAAACATTTTCCCAAGAGACATTGTTTCACACTTACTTAAATATAGAATGCACAGAACTAATAGAGAAAGCAGCAGAAATCAGGCAAGCCTTGTACAAAATAGCAAATACAAATCATCACAAACCGCCTATTCAGAGATGAAAAATTGCACTGTACAGCTAGCTTCCCAAAATTGAACATGTAGATTCTTAAGAAAAGTGCTTATTAGGAACTCTTTGCTGGAAGAATATCACTTGAAGACTAACCTTTCCATACTTTTACAGACAGCATATGCAGCAGGACTAATCCTACAGAAATAACTACCTTCTACTCATCTAACACCATCTCCTCTTCCAAAACCTTTTCTGAAATAATAAATACTAATGAAGCAGGCATCACTTGGTAAAATGTCATCCTTTACGAAGACTATTTTAAACCCATTACTCAGACAATTATCATATTTCTGGAGGATTATAGGTACAAATTAGACGTGGAAATTGTAGGGCAAGAAATATGCCTGCCACTTTAAAAGTGGACTTCTAGAATACATAAACTGATGTTAGATCAGAATATTTAAGTGCTTTTCATACTTCTAAAATCATTTGAGAAGAGCTGCTGCGGGAATGTTATACTGCTAGGACATTATATAAATTTGCCTCCAATGTCAAAAATTGCGTTGACAATCTAGATAATGTCATTATCAGTAAGCGAAGCATACATGTCAAGATATCATCCAAGCCACCGAAATATTAGAGCAGCACACAGTAGGCTTGAAAATATTCATACTTTATTTCAAAATGTTGCAGGAGATAAAGTGAAAAAAATAAGAAAAAGGAAAAAAGTATGTAATATTGTGCCAGAATTAAAGGCCAGATATATTAAGTATTTTTAACTGTTGCAAACTCTCCAATTAGGAGTTGGCAACCATTACAATGTTTCTTTCTTCATACTAATCCTATTTTTGGAGTCAGAAACGTTTTTCCAACTGTTCAAATGGGATTCCAAATGGATACCAATTCGGTATCTGGCAGGGGTGTGTTGCGGGTGTTCCGTACAAATACCAAATCAGCATCATAAGTATTCAGGTTTTGCAAGTGAAATCTGGTTGCAAAACATTGAATTTTTACCAACACAAAATACTACATCTGGCCCAAAGCTCCAATAGTTTATATTCAAGAAAAAACATCTTGAAGACAAAGTAAAACATTAAAAGGACTAAATGGATCAACTTAAATTATGGATGAACTGTCTGCAACTAGAAACAGTGTGTTTTATAGGCACATGTGAATGGTATATCAATATTGGCAAAGCTGGTTTTAGCTGCTTTTATCTGAGACACTCATCTGGGCTCACTTTTCTTTGGCTTGTTAATGAGGACTGCCTTGCTGCAGAACCTCAGCAGATGCCAGGTACTTAGTAAAACGTCTGGGCTGCTAGAGCCCAAAGTCAAGAATTGGACGCAAACCATTCATCTCAGCTTCTGATGCATTTATTAAGTGGGTGTTAAAATAAGTGTCTTCCAGATCACAAAGATGCCATCTCCTAACTAATTGTTAACCAGGTAAACACATTGCTTCCTCTCGTCTTTTGATACCTCCCTTCTTGACCCGCGCTTGGGAAGGAGTTATGAAACTCATTCCATAGAGTTTCATGATGTTATGACTAAACCTGGGCATAGTACTACGCTATGCTCGCGGGGCGTGCGTAGTTTGTGCTACTACGCGAATTGCACATTGCGCAGTGCAAAAACACGTACAGGGCATTTTTTGCTTGCTCGCGGTCCTCGAACGTCAAGTTGGCGACCGCGAGCGAGGAAAATAAACCGCCCGGTGAGATTCTCAACACAGGGAGATCAGGTTTCTCCTTGCGAGTGGTCGCTTATGCTCGCGACCGCTCGCGATGAGAAACTACCAGTCCGCGTTGAGAAAGCTGCGGCTCGAGTACAAATCTACTCGAGTGGCAGAAAACTACCGCTTGCACTGTGCAAGATGCTGTTTGCAATGATTGCACAGTGCGGACAAGCATCCGGCACAGTGCAATCAGTGCGAACAGCATTTCCCTACCGCACTACGCAGTTCGCGTAGCGTGCTTAGTGCACTTCGCGTAGCTACGTGTAGCGCTACTACACAAACTACACCCAGGGTTGGTTATGACTTGCCCTTTTCTGTGGAAGGTTAGTTACTGAGCTCTAGGATGGGGTCAGAGTGACATTTTTAGCAATGCTGTGGCTTCCCACTCTGACTGGAAGCTAGCTACTTTCCCTCCGAATGAGATAAAACAAAAGTGTCAGAAGGTGTCTTTGAAAGTCATGATTGTTTGGTAGCTAATGTCCTGAAGATCCAAAACCTTGCAAACGTGTGAGAGGAGTTGTTGTACTGTTGCTGTGTTCTCTCAAATGCAAATAACTGGTGACTGTCCCAAAGCTCTGACTGCAGTAGGAAGATGTGAATTTGTTTGCATGCCCTGTGCCTTGTATAATCAGAAATACTAAAAAAAAAAAAAGGACAGCACAGCCACGGCTTTGCAGTATCTTTTACCTAGACTGTAAAAACGAATGTCTTGTCAAATATGTCCTTCTTGTAGACTAGTAAGTATAGGATCTGTAGCTACTGAATGGGCTGCAAGTCATTGGACTTCAGCCATCCCTGTCTCTGCAACACAGCTGTGTTAGTTTGCTGCCTTAGGTGAGCATGACTATGGCTGTCTTGAAGCTTGGCAAGTTGCTATAAGCCCCTTTAACGGCAAGCGCATCAGGAGATTTCCCCAAGTAGGAATTAAACAAATTTGTTTTGTTCACAGCCACACTGCTGTATAAGCTGTGGCAGACAGTTTTTTTCTGAAGGCATCCAGCCTTCTTCTCTACAGATATTCCTAAATTGAGGCACCTACTTTCCACCTAAACTGAGACCAGACAGAAAGAGGGGCTGGAGTTTGGGGCCTTGAGATTTTCACTGTTGGTTTTGCTATCAGCAAAGTCAGAAAGTCATCAGATAATACCCACACAAAACAGAATGGGAACAGAGCACGGATATTTGGACATCTACTCCAGGTTGTTTTTGAGAAAACATGACTTCAGCTTGGGTGTTTGGAGACTGAAGGAAGTCAAAGTTTTGTGGAACACGATCACTTTCTCCAAAATAAAGGTCTCTATTATCCTCCGCAGTGAGGTCCTCCCCATCATGATGTATAACCTGCATCAGAGAACATTCAAGTGACTAACCTGACTCTTTTGAAGGGGGTCCTGTAGCACAGACATGGAGAAGCAGGTGTGTTATTAAAAATAACTCCTGGCCTATTAAGTGGGCATGGCGCTGGTTGTTTAGATGGCATTCTCGATGGAACTTAAGCTGCTGCTGGGAGTCAATGGAGTTGGTATCAAAGATGAGGCCTGACTGAGGGGACCAGGAGGGTCAGAAATGGGAGAACTGAGACTTCACGATACTGATTCAAATGTTATGCTAAAGCAAATGTTGACTGTGTACATTGTAAAAGCTACAATAAAAATAGTTCAACAAAAAAATATAAGGCCTGAGAGAAAATGTTCTCTGGCACATGAGAACATTATTGGATTCAAGCAGAATCCTTTAATTTTAGGACAGCCAAGATCCAAAATTCTTCTTTGGTGCCTCAGTGTTCTTCTAGAATGTGCAAGAGTTAAGAGAGAAGATGGATTTCCTATTCAGCTCCTACTTAGCCGTTTTATTCGGAAGCCTAAAGTATCCAAGGTCATTCCGGTCAGAAGGGATCTCTTATCTGTATTTTTCTTCAATTAATTTCTCCAAAATGACTTCAGGTGCGAAAACGTAATTTTCTCCTGATTGAAGTCGGAGCTATTTTACAAGGCAATAGTGTGAAGGAGTTCCTAGACATCAAGGGAGCCAAAATTCTTGATGTTTATTTTCCATATTCAGCCTTGATGTCAATGGAGTTTACGCTGTGAGTCTATGTCGAAGGTGAGGAGAAGATTCTTAGGACATTAGGAAAGGATGATCCATATGAAAAAAAGACTTCACTTTAAAAAATACCATACTCAGACTTGAGGGAATGGTCTCTAAACCCACTGAAACACACGTATCTACTTTAATACATACATCTCTATTGATTCATTCATCATCAATCCCACGGTATAGATTTTACTTCTATAAATTGTGACCTACTACATCCAACATATCTTCAATGAGCAACTTAAATTGATGCCTAGTGCTTTGCTTATAATAGAAAAATATTTTAAAACAAAATCAAAGTATTCAAAAAATTTCATAAAATGTTTTACACGTATTACAATATGATGTTTAGTCCCTACATGCTAGTAGATCACACACTTCTACATACATGCAAAACTCAGCCAAACATATTTCACTCACAAGCAGGACAGTGGGATCATTTAAAATACAGCTGTGCTTTTAAAATTATTGATGCTGCTGGAATTAATGTGTGTAAAGTGTATTTTAAAACTGTCTTTTTTGAATTGTCACTGAATCCTTCTGCCTGCTCACCCCACTGACCGCATTGCCTGCATTTAAAAATTAATAACACTATTTGGGTGTTTGCTTCGTTTGCTCCCCTTCACGATCTCGATCCCGATCGCCATTTTGGGAGTAGGGCTGAGACGCCCAAGACGTTCCGGGGCTGCGCTCTAGTTGATACGAGCACCGCCTACCACACGCTACTTAACGGCCATTATGGTCGCGCGCAGCGTCGCGCCGGAAATGCGCCAGAGGTAAGCCCGTTTGCGCCCGTTCGCGCACGGAACGCGACGGACACGGGAACCGCTGCCCCTGTGCCCATGGGTGTGGTAAGCTATTCCCGTGAGGAACTCCTAAGTCTACAACCCAGCGCTACGGCTTTACCCTCACCTGGGCTACACAACATTAGTAGATGCCCAGAAACATTGTCATGTGGTCTACTAAATGCCAGATCACTGTGCAAACACCATGAGGAAATTGTGCTTCTCATTGAGTCAGAACATATTGACATACTCTTTATGACTGAGACATGGACGAGAGCTGACAGCTCAGTGGATCTGGGCCTAGCCTGCCCTTCAGGATATAAAATTAAACACAAACCCCGGGTGGGAGCCAGGGGAGGTGGAGTTGGCATTATCTTTAGAGACACTTTATGTCTCTCTCAGATTGATGTCAAAGCCATCTCGGGGCATGAACTACTGGGTTTTTCCCTAAACAGTCCAGGAGGAGCTTTATATTCTGGATTGCTGTGCTATAGACCCCCGGCTGGCTCCTTATCAGAGGTAACAGAGCTCATCGACCTGATCTATGACCTATCCAACTCCCATACCTGACTCTTGGTATTGGGAGACTTCAACCTATGGCCAGATGGTCCAATGGATTCTGCTTTTAAGGATTTGGAGCAGGCCTGTAGTAATGTACAGCTGAAACAGCTAGTTACCCTGCCAACTCACTCAAAAGGTCATACTTTAGATATGATTTTTGCAGATACAGAAAATGTAGCTCTTTGGAAAATCCTATCCCAATGCTGGACAGATCACGCATCGGTCCACTTTACCCTTTCTCTTTCGGCCGACTCCATGAAGAATGGTAGCCTAGGCACTACTAGGGTGGGTAGACAATGGTCCAAGCTTGTGAAGCAGTCCCCCCCTGCCGGCCTTGCTGCCGTTGGGCTTCTCGTTAGGAGACAACGTGGACGCTAGCTATGAGATGCTTAGCCAGCAAATTGTGGCATCACTAGACTCACTAGCTCCTTTTCGCAAAATCAGAGACAGACCCACTCGTGCAATGCCTTGGTTCTCAGAGGAACTGCTCCAATCTAAACTCCAGTGCAAGAGGACGGAGCGTGCTTGGAGGAAACAGTACCGGGAATCAGATAGAGCTTGCTATAAGCGAACTTTGGCAACTTATAAAGCACAGATCAGACGTGCCAAAGCTAAATTCCTAGAGGACTCCCTATTGTCCGCAGCAAATAAATCCCAGGCGCTGTTCAAAATTGTTAAAGATCTTTCACACCCTACCTGTGTCGCTAATGTTGTCCCTGCATCCCAAATTTTATGCGACTCATTGGCACAGGCTTTTGAGCAGAAGATTGCTACCATCTTGAGCAATCTTGACACTTCATCAAGCTCTGGCACTCAGCCTTTGTTCACCTCTACCTTGACATCGGATATGGAGGGTGATGCTGGCTCAGCACGCCTTAATTGTTTCCCGGTACCATCCTTTGAGGAATTTAGTGCTCTGGCCGCCAGCGTCTCTTCTGGCTCTCCTCTCGATCCACTTCCTCATAAATTTTGGAAGCTATTCCGGACAGAACTCTTCTTGCCATTATTCGCGACATGCTGCCAATCCCTCAGGTCTGCGCGAGTACCGGACTGCTGGAAGTTGGCAGTGGTGTCTCCTCTCCTCAAAAAGGAAACCTTGGATCCTTCCTGCCCTGCCAATTATAGGCCCATTTCCCTTCTCCCCTTTCCAATCAAAATCTTGGAGAAATGGGCCACAAAACATCTTTCCTGCTATCTGGAGAGTAACGCCTGTCTGGATGTGGCTCAATTTGGATTTAGACCAGCCCATGGGACAGAGTCAGCATTAGTGACCGTGCTCGATGACCTCAGGACGCGTACCGACCAAGGTCGGGCAGCCTTTTTAGTGCTGCTAGATATGTCGGCCGCGTTCGATACGGTCAGCCATGTGATCTTACTCAGGAGGCTGGAGGAAGTGGGGGTGACTGGCTTGGCCCTGGACTGGCTGACGTCTTATCTGGATAATAGACACCAGGTAGTGGCCCTTCCTCCGTTCAAATCAACCATCAGAAGCGTTGGTCAGGGTGTGCCTCAAGGGTCAGCCATCAGCCCTATCCTTTTTAATCTTTACCTCCGCCCCCTGATTAAGCTGATAAAATCTTTCGGCATTGCAGTTACTAACTATGCGGACGACACCCAACTTATCTTCTCGTTTGAGGGTAAGGAGGCGGTGTCACAAGAGACTTTCCATCGCTGCATGACCTCTACGGCAGACTGGCTGTGCCACAACTCTCTGCAATTTAATAGTTCAAAAACTGAGGTCCTATACTGCCCATCTCGCAGCACCCCGAGGCCTTTTCCATCGAACTTCTGGCCTTCATCCTTCCAGGGCACCAGTTTACCAACAAATTGTGTGCGGAACTTGGGAGTCTATTTTGGCTCCAACCTTCAACTGGATGTTTCTGTTAATAAAACAGTGGCCACGTGCATGGCTTTGCTTCGCACGTTAAGGAAAATCTTGCCTTTTCTCCCAGCGCAGGCAAGACCAGAGGTAGTGCGGAGTACCATCCTAAGTAGATTTGACTACTGTAACGCACTACTTCTGGGAGCCCCGGTGACCCTGGTGGGTAAACTTCAACGCGTGCAGAATCTGGCAGCTAAACTGGCTCTGTCACGCCGGCGCGCGGACTCCTCCACTACTGCGCTCACGGACCTCCACTGGTTACCTGTCCCTCAGCGGATTGAATTTAAAGCCCTCTGCTTGGTGTTTAAAGCTCTTCATGAACAAGGCCCTTTACCCTTACAGAATATGTTCTCGTGGTATATCCCGCGTAGGTCTCTCCGCTCCGCCACGGCATGTTTGGTTGTAGTTCCAAAAATCTTAAGGACTCGTTTGGGAGGCAGGTCCTTTCGATTCACAGCAGCAACGCTGTGGAACTCTCAGCCGTTTGCACTGAGGAGTACGGGAGATTTCCCCTCCTTCAAAAAAGCCCTGAAAACTCACCTTTTTCCAAGAGCGGCGTAATTTTTTTTCTTATACAGTGGATCGTTTCTTTTCATGCAGGCTTCTTTCACCATCAGTCTAAGCGCCAGGATGCCCTTTGGGTGACAGTCATTGCGCTATACAAGTATATCTATACATACATAGCTACATTATGCAGTGTCTGAGGTATGCGGAAAAAAATCCACTAAGATAAATCAACTTATTCAAGTGCAATCCAAACAACACTTTGCGAGCAAAGTGGAGTTATTTGCCCAGATGACATTCTTTTTACATAAGAAAATCATATTGTTATCAGCCAGGTATCTTTGTAATGTAAGTGAAGAAAATGTATCATTCTGTAAATCTGAACAAACAGCACCATACCATTACTATATCAAAAAGTTTAATTTTAGTGGTCTCCTGAAAACTGGTGCTGGGGGTAATCTAGTGAGGCAGACTACACATACCATATAACATAACGCGTTATAATTGTGTCAACAAATTATTAGAAGATATAAAATGTGTTCAGGGTTGACATTTTGAAGGACAAGCAGCAGTAAGGTTGCGAATTCTCTCCATGATGATAAATATAATTTTTAGCAAATTAAATATATGTAAACGGCAAGGACATATCACTCCTCTATAATGCTCCAAACATAGGGTAAAGTTTTTGTTTGTATAAACATATTGCATAAATAAATGGGAAGACATGACCCTTTTTGACAGACAGAACTTATAATTTAAGTAGTGATAAATCAGAATTATAACTCATAAGGTGATCATTCTTTACATAAAACATTTGAGTCAAATTATAAATACGTAATGGTTCCAAGAACGCTTTAAAGAGTGAGCTTTCGGATAGAAACTTTGATGAGTCTACATTGGTTGTCATTATGGTTTGGATGAAATACAGAAATAAACATGCTATTTGAAAAAGCTGAAGCCAAGCTTTTTGAGATATGCAATCTTCTATGATTTTGCCTCCCTTCTCTCTTTACTTTACATTTTGGGAAAGCATGGAGTTATTTTAGAGTCCTGCATTTTGTTTTAAGGATTTTACCAAAGATTTCACCAGGCAACACCTAGAGGGTGAAGTGTAATTCATCAAGTTCAAAGCATATCAAAATGACATCATAAAGGCTTTATGAGGAGCCAAAAGGCAGGACACAAGGATATTACACAGCAATTATTACACGGTTATGTTTGAGTCACTTTGGTGAAGAAATAGGAGCCCACAAAATAGGAATTAACAACGTATCAGTCATTATAAATTAATGAACTAAACAAACAATTGTTGTTGGAGAGAAGTCCTGAAAAACAAATTACAACATTTGCAGTTTAGCTGTTAAAAAGTCACAGGTGAAGGCATGTCAAACTAAGGATTCCCTCACTTGATTTAATAGTAGTTTGTGAAGTGGGAGTTCAAAGTACACACTAACTATGATGAAAACAGTCCAAACAAAAAGGTGGATGGAACAGAGATTCAAATGTACTGCAGAACCTCGGGCAGCTCATTTGGAATATTCAAAGAAATCAAATTCATGAAAGTTTCAAAGCTGAAGTGTGCCCAGGAAAATTGCTTTTGCAAACATCTTGCTACAAAGTCAAACTTATGGTCAAGGGATTTTTAGAGAAGAGATGTCAGGCAAATGACAAAGAAACTGTCACTTCAGAAATGCAAATACATTGAAGGAATGGCCATGGACCAGTCAAACTGTTCTTTATTTTGGAGAGAATGCATCTGCTACAGCAATTGCTGAAACCAGTGTCATACTGCAGGTAGGTGCCAGCCACATAAAGATGTTGAATTTAGTTTGAAAGGGGTAGAATTTAGTTCTCAATAGCATGAAACAATCCTGGGATACCCCTCCTTAACCCCCAACCCACTCAATACTAAGCTGCACCACTACACAGCTCGCAGTACAGTCTGGGAAAATAGCTCAGAGCACTGTGGACCCCACCTTACTAATGGAAAAGAACGCATAGCTGTAGTTGGGAGAATAATGTATTCCTTCTCCCTCTCCCTATTAGACAAAAGCAGGTAGCTAGTATGCGCAATATCCTTGTGGTGTCCCAAGGCAGGTGCAGATTAAATTCTCCTAATTATGCCCAAGCTGCAATTTTATCAAATCTCAATCCCGATTACACTTTGTTTTACAACACATGTTTTAAAATCTACAACTGTCTGAAGGCCCAATTTTAATAATGTTAATATTTTTAACCAATACAAAGAATATTAAACATGTTTAAATAGATACAGATGGCTCCAAAACCAACGTACTTTCGAACAACGTCTTTTGCCATCTCTGAGATCTGGCTCCATTCTTCCTCTGGAAATTCAAAACTCCCAGTCATGATCTTTTTCCGCATGTCTTTTGGTATTGTCCGACTGTGGTGTTTGGAGTAGAAAGGAGGGTATCCACATAGCATGACATAAATGATAACACCAAGAGACCAGAGGTCACAGCTCTGAAAGTAAGAACAAATGTCTTTCAGTCTATAAAACAGTAATTTCAAAACGTGATAAGAAATAGTGCAACAGCCACTTATCTCAAACAATAGGTACAATGTTAAAGAAGCCCAACATGTCCCAGATGGAGACATTCTCTTGTGCTAAACATGTGACCAGCCCCCACTGGGGATTCAGATTTACAGCTCAAATTGTAATCCGCTAGAGGGTGTGATGAACTTATTCAAAGTTTACTGTACGAGTGTGGAGAGGTGCACTCCCAAAGTGTATTTTCCAATAAGTAAGACTGACCAACTCCTTTATATAAGGCAATCCTTTATTTTATCAGACAACATGAGCTCCAGCCAATGTGTTTCGTTCATTGAAGAATGAACCTCTTCAGGGCACTGATGGTTTGACCCCGAATGGAGAGCCACGGTTCTCGGTTCCCCAACTGCTAATAATGATTAGGATGAAGAGCGCAAAGTATCAATGCTTAATGTTATTATCCACGAGTGTGCCTGTAAATCAGGCGCCATGATGCGTCCTGTGAAGGCCTCCTTGATAAGGGCCTGGCTGCGTGAACCTTATGTGTTGCACGACAACAGCATTCCTTCCCGGGTCGTCTGTGTAGCCTTCACTGATAAAATAAAGGATTGCCTTACATAAAGGAGTTGGTCAGTCTTACTTATTGGAAAAGACACTTTTGGAGTGCACCTCTCCACACTCGTACAGTTTCTATTCTGCTTGGTAGTTAGCACCTAACAACGGCAGGTGCACCAGATTTCATTACTTCAGGATAATTACAAAAGGAACATAGCAGTGAGGTGTGGCAATTAAGGTCTGCCATTGTTTACCGCTTATTATTGAACGTTTTCAAAGTTATAGGTAACTGTCTCTTTGAAGGAAGGCATTAACTGCACTAGACATGTTAAGACTCAAGACTTACGTAAGGACAAGGCAACAATTTTGTCAATAAAAGAGCTACATTCCTACTGTTAGTTGCAGGCAATATGTTTTGAAAAAGATATGAAACTAAGCATTTTTAAGTCGATTGAACGAAAGGCAGTCCCACTGCTTTAACAGAAGTAAAGAACAAGTTACTTAACATCCAGTAAAGCCTTATCTGGTAGAGAATATATCTAGCCGCAGATTCCTACCTATGTGGCGTCAGACTGGATCTGGACGATTGTTCTTTTAGTAGTGCCCCTGTCCTCAGTAGGTGGCGTTGATCGGCCTCGCATGGAGATGTTCACGGCACCTATATAGGCACCACCTATGCGTGGTGAAGTCAGTCACTTTTCACGACTTTCCACACCAGAAGCGCAGAGCCATAAAGTGCACCGACACTGGTGCGTCCAAACTAGGGCCCTAAAAGTGGACAGCCCTGACCTTAGAAATCCATCTGCAAAATGTAGAGGATGGATTAGTTGGTAAGGAATCTGCGGCTAGATAGAGTCTCTACCAGATAAGGCATTACCTGTATTTTAACTTGTTCACCTGATAGAGACTTCTAGTCACAGATTCCTTATATTTGAATAGATACCCAAGCAAAGTAGGAAGTCCTGCAGGATCGAACGGGTGAAGCGCCCAACTCTATGGACTGGATTGTCCAGTCATTAATGTTTGGTGAACGTGTGTAGGGAAGCCCACATTGCTGCTTGGTAGATGTCCAGAATTGGAACTCCACGAGCTAACAGATTGGTCACATTTTAGCTATTGTGGAATCTGCTCGAAAGTCTTCAGGAGGTTGCTTCTTGGCCAAAGTGTAGCAGAATTTGATGCAGAGGTTGACCCACTAAGATATGGTTCCCTTCTGCACCGCAAGACCTTTCTTCGCACCAACATACCCAAAGAAGAGTTAGTCGTCCACCAGGAACTACTGTGTGCAGTAAAGGTAGAACGACAATGCTCTTTTTGGGTCCAGACGGTGACGTTGCTCCTCTTCTTTAGAGGGATGTGGAGGAGCATAGATACATGGAATGGTGTGACCACTTTCATCCAAAAAGAGGTCCTTGTGCGAACATCACTTTATGAGGGTGCATAGAGAGATACAGTGGTTTGGAGCACAATGCCTGCAGCTAGCTCACTCTACGAGCAAATGCAATAGACAACAGGAAGGCTGTTTTGAGCAAGAGGAGCCTGAGTGGACAGTTGTGTAGAAGCTCAAACAGAGCACACATCAAACATGTCAGAACCAAATTAAAGTTCCAGCCATGTCCAGAGACGCAGGGCCTCTTGATAAAGGGCTCACAACCCCACTGTTTGTTGCAGTACCACATGGTACTGTCTCGTGAACACCTGCACTTGCCTTGCTTTGATAGGTAGAAAGGTTTTCAATGACAGTCGGATTGACGGAGCTCCAGTATGTTGATGTGAAGTCTAGATTTCAGCGGAGACCAGAGTCCACTGATCTCCAACTCTCCTAGATAGTAGCCCCATCCTAAAATGATGCATCTGCCACCACTGTCAGATCTGGTTGGATAAGGGGGATGGGCCTGCCTCTAACTCAATCATGGTTGGCCACCACTGGAGATCCTTTGCAGTACCCTCCTCGATCTAGACCAAGTTGGAGAAAGTTCCCAGATGCTGCACCCACTGGAACTTCAGGTCCTAATGCAGAGCGCGCATATGCCATCTGACACGTGTCACCAGCAGAATGCCGGAGGCCTAGCAGCTCAGTCAGTCTCAATGAAACCCAGGCTAGAAGTTGAAACATCAATAAGCCGGAATTGCACTGTGTCCACAACAGCTCAGATGAAAGGGAGCATCTGAGAGGGCGTCAGGTGACACTTCGGCACGTTTATAGTGAACCCCGGTGAATGCAGGAGGTCCCACATAGTCTGACGGTGGGAGACGAAAGCCTGGGCGAGCTCGCCTTCAACAGCCAGTCGTCAAGATTGGAGAAGCCTGGAACCCCTATTCTACGCAGATGAGCTGCAACCTTGGTTAACAGCCGAGGGGTGCTGCTAAGGCTGAAGGGGAGCGCAGTGAACGAAAAATGTTTGTGGTGTACTGTAAATCTCAGATAGCGCTGGTGAGCAGGCAGGATAGGAATGTGAAAATAGGCA
Source organism: Triturus cristatus (assembly GCF_964204655.1). NCBI lineage: Eukaryota > Metazoa > Chordata > Amphibia > Caudata > Salamandridae > Triturus > Triturus cristatus. The sequence continues at coordinate 183,180,547 of NC_140594.1, read as the reverse complement.
TCCTGCAAGTTCATCGCTACCATCCAGTCTGCCTGAGTCCAGGGCAGACAAGGCCCGAGCTAGCACAATCATCTTGGATTTCTCCATTTGGAGAAGGAAGTGGAGGGCTCAGAACTCTAGTATAGGAAGAAAGCCCTTGTCCTTTTTGGGACCATAAAGAAGTGGGAATAGCATCCACAGTCTACTTCTGGGCCTGAAACCCTCTGTATGGCTCCCTTGGCCAAGAGAGCTATGACTTCCTTGCAGGGCAACGATAAATGATCCTTTGTCAGTCTGTCATGAGATGGTGGCATGGAGGTAGGGGTAGTTTCGAAGAGGAGACAATCTGCAAGACCCACCTGTCCGATGTTCTGGGCTGCCAGTGGGGCAGGTAATGGCAGATCGTGCCACCAACCAGACGCCCATGATCACAAAGGGCTAGATTAGGAGGGCTTGGCTGCTGCAGCTGCTGGGTGGTGGTGAAGTGACCAGACCGCTGGCTACCTGACCCACAAGGTATGTGGGTACTGCGCCCTCGTCTACGCAAAGGATGGGGACCATGCGCACACAGTGGCATGGTTAGAAGCCCTTTAAATAGCCATGAAAGGCAGACTCAGGGTGGCATGGTGCAGTCGAGTGGCCCAAGGACTTGGCCACAGCCTGCAAGCCCTTAAAGTGCTCCAGCACAGAGTCTTCTCTATTTCCAAAGAGACAGGTGACATCAAGGGGCATGTCCATAAGGGAAACTTGGACATCCCCCGAAAGGTCAGTCACCCTCAACCAGGCGTGGTGCCTCAGGGCAACCGTTGATGAAACTGCTCTGCCCAGTGAGTCGGTCGTGTTCAATCCACAACAAATTGTGAACTTTGCTACATCCCTCCCCTTGGCAACAGCCTGAGAGCGTACGGCCCGGGACTCCTCCAGGACCTGTGGCAGCAGTTGTACTACTGTGTACCACAGAGTGGGAGTAACCACCCATAAGGCATGCTATGTTCACAGACCACAATGCTAGGCTGGCAGAAGAAAACGTTTACTTCCCCAGAGTCCAGACTTTTGGATTACTTGTCCAGGGGGAGCAGTAGGAAATGCACATTGGGAAGCGGATGCTTGGATCACCAAGCTCTCTGGAGTAGGGTGTTGGTAGGTAGTTTATCACCAAGCTCTCCGTAGTCGGGTGAGGTAGTTTGGGTCCCTTGGAGTGAGGCGATGGTGGCGGGCTATTGTCCTGTTCACAGGAGCCCCTGTGTTGGGTTTGGACCAGATCCCCAAATGGACCTCACACTAGTCTATATTAGGGTCTTCTACGAATGGCTGGTATTCTTCAAGGTCCAGGGACCCCTCCCATTCCTCCCCAAGTCCTAGCCCATGGGACTAGGGCTCAGGCTCAGTTCTAGAAAGTGCGTTTCCTGCCGTGTTAGAGTTGGGCGACGGCCATCCTGCTCAGTGTCCGGGATCACAATGGAGATGGCACCGCCGGTGGGTGCTGGAACAGCAGCGGGGAAGGTCACGATGGTTTGACAGGCGTCAGTCGGATCCAGGAATGAATCCCTGGGGGCTCACCAGAGCCGCCAGCATGAAACTAGATGGGGGCCCCTCCGACCATGAGGGGCCAAAAGACGCATTGATTTGGTTAGGCCACCCAAAAGAGATGCATGGCCTCATACAACTCTGAGTTGGGTGGGGGTCACTCCGGCTCCCAGAGAATCGGGGAGGCATGGAGTTGGCCCAGGCTCCGAAGAAACATGTCTCGAGCGCCGATGCTTCCTCGTCTCATCAGCGAACGGATGAGGAGAAGTCGAAGAGCACTTCGACGTTTTGCTCATTTTCTTGTGCCTCTTGCCTGAGCGTACTAAGGAATTAGAATGGGACGAAGACTACTTCGGGCTCCATGAATGATCCCGGAACCATTCCCTATATCTGGACCTATATTTTCGGGGAGTCGCGTGTTGGGCGGCCAGGAGCTTTAGGGACTGCTCCCTCAAAGCCTTTGGGGCCATTGCCCAGCAATCGGGGCATGACTGTGTCGTGGTCACGCTCCAGGCACCAGAGACAGTTATGGTGCAGGTCTGTCACCGACATCAGCCGTGGCAGGCGCTGCAAGGCTTAAAACCTGTCTTACGAGATGACATCTTCGACACTGAAGGAGGTAATACCTCAGAAACAGTAGACAAAACAGAAAAATATTTGTCAAAAAACGACAGAGGGCTAGCTCTTCCCGGATCAGCGCTGGCTAGCGCAGATAGAAAAGAACTGATGTCAGCGCGCCTGAGTGCCACCTATATACATGTCGCAGACATCACTACCGGCGCGGACGACGCCACGTGGAGCCAATCAATGGCACCTACCGGCGCACAGGGGTACTGTTCATGAAAAATCTTCTGGATCAAGTTGGACGCCTAGGAATATTCAAAGGTAAGGAATCTGCTGCTATAAGGAACAAGATTAGCCTTCATCGCCCTGACTTTGACCCTACTTGACAGAAGCCAGTGTATTTACTCTTGTACTCATGACTTCAAGGTACCTTTTTCACTGCACTTTGTACAAAATGTAATGTACTTTAAATTAATTTGTATTCAAATGTGTGGTTACTTTCTCTGTGAAGGAACGCAAGGTTTCTTGGAGGATACTAATTTTCCCATGTTAGTTTTCACCATTCTTCTATGAACTGGGGTATGTTTCCTGTTACATGCGTGTGAAAGGTATGAGGAGTTCTCATCAATAATACAGAGCTGCCCAATCGCTTTGTGATGTTTTGTGGAGCCATGTGTTATTAATTCTGCAAACTATTCTGGTATAAGAAAGAAGAGGATGATTAGCAGTGCACATCAATTGCCACTGGAGCATCAGTTTCTTTTGCAAGGGCAAGACAAAAGTCTGAACGTGTTCAAGTTACAATGTGATGGCATTGATCATTTCCAACTCGTTTCACATATAAGACCCATCAAATAGGATATTCAATATCTTTGGTTGGAATTTGGCTTAAAGTACTTGGTCAAACTCACCGATTGACTCAAAGATGTTTATTCGGAGGTGATAGACCGGACAAAGGGGAACCTGGCCTGCAAGTTGGACCGGACTGATCCTCTTGGAGCAGGACCAAAGCTAATATGCACATGGTGGGTTCCAGTCTAATGTGACATGGTGGGCTTAAAAGGAGGGACTGGATTGTAGCAGTGGATACGTAGTACTTACCAGTGGGTTAGATTAGTCCAAGCCACTTCCCATCTTTTTGTTTTCCTAAGTGCAAACATTTTAGAAACATACATGTATAAAAGACCCAAGGCTGTAGACTTTACCGTTTATCAATCACACAGGATTGGAGAATGTATTCTGAGAAATCAATTTATAACCCACCATTACAACTAGCGTGTGTGTGGCATTTCTTGACAAAACTGCAGTATGAGCAGGGGAAATCACAACAGTTCATTCCAACTCGGCTGCTGATACAACATCCTAATATTGCTATGGGAGCACAACTAAACCCTCTCAAAGATAACCCAGGTTGAATCCTGCCCCTTTTACCCCTTGCCAGAACTGCGCACCATTACCTGTAAGAAGCTCATAGTTTGGAACCTCTTCGATTCAAGGATTTTTTATTTAGCGTTTAAGTGACTTACAAAATATATATTTTTTTAATAGTATTTAGCATTTTGTTTTTTTTACTTATGACATTTTTGTATACTGTTGGTTCTACGATATTTAAGGAACGATTACTTAATACAAAATATTTACAATTCAGATCTGTAAATAAGGCATTCATTAGAAAAATAAAATTAAGAAGAACACACTAGCATACCACAAGTGTGTTGTAAGTCCAAACCTATACACATTTCTTAGAACACAAAGATAAACAAGAGTTCATGGAATCTAGCTTTGTGCATTTTTATAGATTTTAAACATTCCGTATGAAAACCCGCGGTGGGCATCATGCTTCAAACTTTACCAGGTCAGCCGGCAAAAAAAAAGAATACAACTTGTGTGAATAGTAAAAAAAATCTCTACTTGAAGGCCCAATCTTCAATGAAAAGGCCCCTTAACCTACAGAGATTTTGACAGGCCAAAACTGGTTAGAATTGCTTGTTACGCAGCTTCATGCCCACTAACCTAAGCTTCTGTTGTAGTAAAGTGGGCTTCAATCAACTTGGAGGCCGTGGCTACTAATTGTTGCCATCCAGAGTTTGTGGAAGAATTACAGGACCTGGCGATAAAAACCATTCAACAGACTGTTCTGCGCCATGTAAGAGATACACAATCTTACTTTCCATTCCTCTAGTTAGAAACGTGCTGTTTCTTCACAAATTAAGTTTTTTTTTGGAAAATCACTTTGAGCAAACTCTGCTCAGATCAATTTCTCTTACGAGTATCAGATTCTAGTAAATACAAAAAAAGGTATTCAGTTCCTAATTGAATTAAAAACAGGTTGTGTAGGAGAGCAGCCACTCTCTTAATAGCTAGAAAGAGAAGGGTAATTCCTCTTGTTGGAATTAACACACACCCAGCCAGCTAGGTGTCATGCTTCATCATTGGGTCTGCTCCTCGTCGGGTCGGCGTTGCAATACCTGACGGGCACCCATGAAGGGGCTCTTTGGCGGAGATCTTTAATTCCTTACTGTAAGGTGCAGTGCGTGTGAGGGGCCTAATGGGTGTAGATATAAAGGAAGGTGAGGTTAAAACAGGATGAAGGGGTCCAGTCTGAACTAATTTAATGAGTATGGCCCCTCTCCTGATTAAAACTGAGTGTGGCGCACCCCTGCAGTGATGTTACAGGGTACCGTGCTCTAAGGTCGACATGTTTCTTGCCAATTTGTCAAATAGAAGCCAATTCTTCAGGACCAGTGGTAGGATCTATCTACACTATAGAGGGTGGTCAGTGGTAGTGCAAGTGAAAGACCACACACAGTACCCTAAATGTGGTACCTGTTAACCTAGAACGACAACCTGTAATGAAACGAGAAATTCACAGCATAAATTTAGGGTGAACTTGGCATTTGTCATACAGCTTAAAACCATGCCCACGCAGCACTCAAACTGTGAGAAAGGAATGCTTCACGCTTAAGTGCTGTGGCACACTATGTGGCGGCGGTGTTTGCTGGGCATGTATGCTGGACCTACTAAAAAAGCCCTGAGCTCCCTTACTTTGTAGACATATCCGATTCTGGAAGCCAGGGTACTGTACAATTCTCCACACCAGGGGTGCAGGTAGGAACAATCTGTTTTTGAATAAGCAAAAAGTCTAGGTAGAGATGTATTTACAAATATGAGGGAGTTCAAAGGCTGGTTATAGTATCACCATTTCAAGATAAAAGGAACAGTAAGGGCTGTGGGTTCAATAAAGGTATTTGGAGGAGCGTGCTCATCTGACCATGGCTGTTCAGGAAAAAAGGCACTACAAGTGATTGCTTTTTACTAGAGATCTTGGCAACGACAGTGCCTGCACGATCCGTTGTTACCCACGCTATTGAGCTCATGATTATATGATTCCATGTCTCACTTCAGTCAAGTCTTCTGTTGTAATGTAAAAATTGAAGGACGCTTGAACTCTTTAAAAAGCTATGGAATGTTTCTATAGAATGAATCCAAACCAAGCTTATGGAAACTATTGGTTTTAAAGCATTTCTGCCATCCAAGCGCTCGAGACAGCTGCACGAGGACCTTCTCAACTGTCATCCTTGAGCTCTTCATGGCTCACTCTTTTTGAAACGTGATTTCCGATTGTCTACATGAGTGCATCATGTAGCTAAGCATCTCGGGAAATGAACTTCATATTATGCTACACCCTTGTGTTTGGTTTCCTTTTAACAGAATTCACCATAATGTGTGAGCAGGTGAGGTGCCAGCTGCGCTTACGCAGAATCGGCTGCGATCAATTAACATACAGCATTGGATAACATCCAAGTCTAATGACAATGTTTTAAAGCCAAAAAGAAATACTGTACACATTGAAAATAGTGCTTTTGTTCATGATTGGTTGCCTTCAATGCAACAGCGATAAAATTTGTAAACAGTGCTTAACGTACTATTTTTTTTCTGCTATTCAATGTAGACTGTAGGTTAAATATTACATTCCTTTTGGAGTTATTCCATGTATAGTTTTGCTTAGCTTCAATTTAAATCTACAGTTATGGCTTCACCACAATCTCTCGATTGGACACCTCTGAGAGAATCCCTTTAGTTACCTGGTGAACGCAATTTAAATTGGGCAGAATGGAAGGAGTATATTTTAAATTATCTCTCTATGTTATAAAATGATATGGTCACTGTAGGAAGGGAGGCTCCTTTTAGCATGGTAAACCCCACTTCTTGCCTGGTGTCAGTGTGGTTTTGACTGCTGGGATCCTGCTAATCAGGACCCCAGCAACTGTGCTTTCACTCCTAAATTGACATGGTAAATACTTGGGTACCTCCATAACTGGCTAATGGTGTATCCTTGTAAATCCCTAGTATATGGTACTAAGATACTCAGGACGTAGGTACACCAGGGGTGTCCCTTTGGTTGCAGCATATATTGTGCCACCCATGGGAGTCCACTTAAACAGACTACAGGTCTGACACAGCCTGTGTGAGTTGGTGCTTGCACATCTCACGACAAAACCTAGAAGTCACCCCTATGGCAGGCTCTTCAGTCCTGAGGGCAGAGTGCTTGGTTATGCGTGTGAGGGTGCCCATGCATGAGCATGACACCCCTACAAACTCCAGAGTCAATTCTCCAGGCATTGTAAGTGCGATCAGCCATTTTTAGACATATAGTGGACATCAGTCATTATGAGATATCTAACGGTTTAGTGGCTGTACCAAACCTGGTCATGTTTGGTCTAAAAAAAAAAAATGTTCGAATCCTACCCCAATACTGAGTCTAGTGTTGGAACTATGATCCGATGTACTGGTGGGGCTCCTTAGGGGACCCCCCCTGTACTACTGGTAACAGCTTTTCAGGGTCTGCAAGCAAACTAGTGCTGCTGCTCACAACAGACACGATTCTGCCCTCCTGCTGCTGAGCCAACCTCGAGCAGGGGAAGGTAGAACAATAGGTTTCCTGTCACAGGGAGGTGTGACCACCTCCTTGAAAGTACCACCAGACTGCTTGAAAGGGCACATTTGGTGCTCTTCTTGCATACTTCAGTTTGAGCCAGTTCAGGAATCCTTGGGTCTCGATCTGGCGCAAAACTGGACAAAGGGCATAGGAGTATCCTTCCCTCTTGTCCAGCCCCTCCTCTGGGATGGACCCCCCAGTTGTTTCAACCCTTTCCTTCGAGTACTTAGGGGCTCTGCTATGAGTGGGTCAAGACTCAACCCTGAATCGACATTGCTCTTCAATCGTATGGACTTCGACGGGAACCGAGACGGCATAAAGAAAGACTTCTGCTGCTCCTGGTCTCACTGTTCTTCAAGTTTTCTTTCATCCTCAATGTCTGTGCTTCATCCAGGTTCTTCAACAGATCTGTGGGCATCAAGGACACCCGAAGAAATCTTCCCCGGAGTGAAGGAGTCACTCCCCTGCATCTGAGGACACCACAACGAAGCTGACCGGTCTACTACTCCTGTCATCCCAAGGACTTCTCAAGGCCCAGCAACACAAGTAGTGGTTCTGCAACTCCCTCGAGGCCTGACCTGTCCTCTGCAAATTTGAGGCCAGTATTCCTTGAAGGAATCGCTGGGACCGAACCCCTGTGCACTGCATCGACTTGCTGTTGCCAAGGCTTGTTGGCTCTGTATTCCTGAGGTCATTGGACAATAGCTCCAGCCTCCAGCACCACTTCACTCCAAGATCAGCGTCCCCACTGCATCCTCTGCATTGTGGGCCTCCATCTTTGGTGAACAGCTTGAGGTCCTCTTGCGACTCCTGTGCCTTCGGCCTGTGGGTCCTCCTGAGGGTCTACTCTTGCTTCAGTGGGCTCCCTTGCTTGCTTGGGCCTTCTCCGACAATCCAGCTGTAGGTGAATCCCGTGGACCTTGCTGATCCCAGCATTGCTCCTTTTTAGTCTTCCACGCCAGCTGCGGCTACCAAGGCTTGTTGGTGTTCTCGCCGGAAACCGAACACCTAGACACCGAGGTGGGACAGCTTGTGCACAGGTCCTGGTCTTGCTCAGTGTTACCTGGTCCTCACAGAGGCAGGGACAAGGTCACTGTCAACTCTAAAGAACCTCCCGACATTGGTGGGCATTGTGCTTCTGTGTCTCCTGGTCACCTCCGAGTGGCATAGACTCTGTACCCTCTGCTTGCAGATTCTTTACTTCCAGAATCCACCCTTGGATTCCATCGGACTCCTTCGACATCTTTTCCAGAGGCATCTTCTTCCAAGTCTCCCATTTCTGTCTACGGCAGGTTCTGACGTCACTTCACCCCTATGCACCTGGCTTCCCTGGAGCAGGTAACCTGGTTCCTGGGGCATCTATGAGTGGGGTGGCTCTCCAACCTTCTGTCTTCCAAAGGGTTTTTTCAGAGTCCTCCGGGAAGGGTCCTTCTTTAAAACTGCAACAGCGACTTCTCCATTGACTTCCATAGGGCACGCAGCTGTGTTTCCACTCTGCACACATCCTCCGTGGGGTCCTGGGTACTTACTTTGGGTACTTCCTTGTGTCGCCGGCTCCTCTGATCCACGTCCTGTTCTCCTTTGCAGTTTGCATTCCAATTTCTTAATATAGGATTTGCTCTCCCCCTGGAGCCCAGTGTATATTTCTGCTAGTTACCTGTACTTATAAAGTATTCTTGTGTATTGTGTGGATATTTCCGAGTAGGAGATATACCAATATGTTAGTGACTGCTCTGTAATAAACAGAAGTATTTTTATATAAACAATGTATGGTTTATTTTCATCTAACCTACACTACTGATTAAAGTTGGTAAGCAGGCTGCTTTACACTCCTTCAAGATAAACCTGAAGGCTGTTCTCTATAGCTACCACATAAAGAGCTTTCAAAGTTTATCAAACACCATCAAAATCACCATAAGGGTTGTCTGGATTAGTGCAAGGTGCATCATATACTAAGCCAGCCTCCTACAGTCACACTTAAAGGAAAAGGAACATTGTAATGCGTTGTTTAGATCCAGAAGGGCCAAGTTTACAATTAAATGCAGAAAAAAAAGGGGAGCCGTAAATACTGTTTTTACTAATGACATTGCGGTTCTAGATTAACATTTTTCACCAAGGTTTGCAGAGCTGTAAATAAGCACAACTTTGTTTCAGGGGAAACAGGGAAGAAAAAAAAAAAAATCAGATTTGGGATGTTGCATGATGAACTGATTTGTGAGCAGGAAATTAAGTATATAAGGAATCTGGTTATTCATGAATAGCTGTGGCTAGAAGGAAATTCCTTGCTGCAGGATATTGACCTGGTAGCATAACCGCTGTGACAGCGAAAGCTTGTATGTCCTACTGCTGTATTATCGACTTAAACCTACAATAAACTATGTTTAAAAAAAATGGAAGGAAATTATTTGCTGAAGAATATTATTTTTCTTGCAAACTAGGCAGAGCTGTCGAAGAGATGTGCCAAGGCTAAACTTCACTAACATAAAAAGACACATATGATGCTCCTGACACATTTACAGACAGAAAGGCAAACACGTGTACAGGAATTAAGGAGCAGGTCCTCATACAAAATCGTTTACCCAAGACAGCTTTTCATGTGGTAGAACTCAACACAACCAAATTTGCTAAATGTCCTGCAACTAATACGAAGAGTACAGAGTGGCAGCATGGGGCATTTTGCAAATGTCTGCAGAAGAAATGGTATATTAGAGAACAAAACCAATAGTTACAATCACACACACATCAGTTTGCACAGCGGAAAGAATAGGTGGTTCGATAAGGAATCTTCGGCTAGATCTTGTCTCTACCATATATGGCATTACCGAAAGTAAGTAACCTATTCATCTGATAGAGACGTCTAGCCGCAGATTCCTTACCTTACTATTAAATACCCAAGCAGTACCATCCCCGGAGGAGGGCCTGCGAACTGATCCCAGGAAAGATCCCGAACTAGGCTATCTGGTCTAAAATAAGATGGAAAAGAGGCCGGCTGCCAGGAAGGAAGGTGACTAAGATGAGATCTCACCAGAAACATCAAGAAGCTCGTACGGAACTGAATGCGCAACTTGTGAAAAACATGTGAAGAATACAGACGATTTCAAAAGAACAGTTCACAGAAACATAATACTACATCGTTCCCTTAAAGTCCACCGGGCCAAAAAAATGAAGTGGAAGACCAAGGACAGTAGCTAAAACTACAGAGGCAAAGCTCCTAGCCATAGAAACAAGTAATGCAGAGAGCACCAACGGATAGTATAATATAAGCAATGTAGGCAATAATTACAATTAAGGTCAAAGACCACACATGGTCAGAGGATACACTGAATGGGGAGAGAGCCCTCTGGAACTGTTCACCGTGGAACCCTTGTGGGATGGCGGTGCAGAGAGGGAGCGCACAGCAACAAACATGTGGAGGCATACCCAGGGTACGAGTAAGAGCGCAACAATGTAAGCAGAAATACACTCCTCCATAAGAGGCAGGAGAAGATCACTCACTTTAGAGATACCTACTAAAGGGAGGTATAAGAGCTATGGAAAATATATATATAGAAGCATGGATACACACATACAAAATATATATATATAATATATATATATATATATATATATATATATATATATATATATATATATATATATATATATATATATATATATATATATATATATATATATATATATATATATATATACAGAAATTCACTTAAAAAACCATAGGTTTCACACATGTTATAGTTAGCTGGGCATTTTCCTCGTGAAAAACCAATGAAATTCCCCCGTTATAGTTAGTGCAGGCAACTATAACTCACGCGACCGTAATCCGCTGCTGATGACGTCAGATATTACATCACTGTATTTACACATTTATATACCCATGTCTTCTTCCTTTTTTTTTTTTAGCTATACATATATATATTTTTTTTTTTTCAGAAAGACACATATGTCATCAGTGATGTAATATCTGACGTCATCAGCAGCGGATTACGGTCGCGTGAGTTATAGTTGCCTGCACTAACTATAACGGGGGAATTTCATTGGTTTTTCACGAGGAAAATGCCCAGCTAACTATAACATGTGTGAAACCTATGGTTTTTTAAGTGAATTTGCAAGGTTTTTTTAAAAGCTAATTCCTAACTAGAACGTGTGTGAAACCTATGGTTTTTTCAGTGAATTTGTACATTTTTTTAAATGCTAAGTTACTTTACGCTGTTCGTGCCGTGCGCGCACGGTGGGCACGCGGTGCGCTTTGCGCACCGCGCGCCCACTTCACGCAGTTCGTTCCGTGCGTGCACGGTGAGCACGCGGTGCACTTTGCGCACCGCGCGCCCACTTTACGCAGTTAGTGCCGTGCACGCACGGTGCACTTTGCGCACCGTGCACGCACGGTGGGCACGCAGTGCGCTACGCGCACCGCGCACCCACGTTACGCTTAATGGGCCATGTACGCACGGTGCGCTTCGCGCACCGTCCGCACAAGGAGGACACATGATACGCTTTGTTGTTAAGGGTTTAGGCATAAACTGTTCATTATTAATAAGCCATGTACGCGCACTGCGCTGCGCGCAGCGTGCACACACGGGGGGACTAACATTGGATTTTTTTTTTTAAAGCATTTTCACCATGCGCACACGCTGCGCGAACCTCGCGGAATTTCTTTTATTCCTATAGTGCGCACACGCTTCGCGCACTCGGCGATTTACCGAAAAAAATTACATTTTGTTAATTGCCCTTGGGGGACCTCCTGGGACCCCTTGACCCCTGCTAGGGGGGGTCAGGAACTGTCCAGCGTGCCCCCTTTACATGTTTTTCTCCTTTGTGTTTCACCCCCCTCTCAGTGCGAGAGACAAAATGGCGGCCGACACTTCCTGGTTTCGACCGATTTGAATGTTTACTAAGATGTAACAACCAATCAGAAGTACGCTCGCGGGCGGCCGAGTGCGCGCACGCTGCGCGCGTATAGATATATATATTGATTTAAATGCTATTTTCTCAGAAAATACTGAACAGATTTACACCAAACCTGCAAAAGGCACCAAACGGACCTTATGGCTACCTCTCTGCCAAATTTCACGTAATTCTGTTCAGCCGTTCGGGCTGTAGCTGCGACTAAAGTCCCTATGGAAAAATCCATGGGGAAAATGTGTTTTGGGACCCCCCCCCTTTTTCTCGGCCCCTGCTTGACGAATCACCCCGAGACTTTCAGGGTAGGAGCGGAGCGCCCCATTAGTTTTGAAAATTTCGCGAAGATTCGTCAATCGGCGCCAAAGTTATTCAAAATAGAATTTTGACATTTCCTATGGAAACTCGGTCCTAACTATAACTATCTACTGGCGACCGCCAGTAGATAATATATATAGATATATATATACATATATATATATATACACACACACACCCCTACATATAAATAAACCTACATATATACACACACAGATACATATGTGTGTGAATGGAGAGAGAGAGAAAGAAAGAGAGAAATATGTATACAGAAGAAACAGTGTATACTAACAGGTGTCCAAGACACGCACATATAAACATCCACTATGTTGGTCATGGGCAAGCTGGCAACCAACCACATGGCCTCGTATAAAACGAAATAGGCAGAAAAAAAACACTACAGACTGAGCAGTGATAATTGGGTGGCCGAGAGACTTGTGAAAAGAAAAACAACAGGAGAGAAACAATCTTGCTAGAATAGAAAAATAAGACCACAATGGAGAACTGTAAAGGTTAAAGTTGAACAAGGCCCACACAGGAAGGGCCTATGCAGGTAACTAGTCCCCGTCTGAAGAAGAAAAGACAGGAAAGGGACCAAGCCGAAGCAGTGGAGAAGATGGAGGAAATAGTATGGAAAAACCAACCCTACAAGTAAAGGTTCGAACCAAGAAACCAGTGTAAAAAACAGAAGCAAGAGATGGAGAGGTAGTGCCTACAGCCTAACAAGTGTGGAGGTTATAAAGAAAAGAAAATTCCAAGTGCACGGGATGACCTGTGCCCAGAAAACAAGCCACATGACATCATTAGCGGAGGTCCTGACATCACCCAAGATGATAATTGATATGCTGTTTAGTGAAAGGGAGGGAGAACCACCAAGGAGTTGGAACAGTAGCAGCGCTCGCGAGAAGCGAGTGAAAAACTTCCTGGAAAAGAATCACCACGGATCACCAACCCCCATACGAACCAACCTAGAGTGGGAGGGCAAGGAATTCATGTTCAAGAAGAGACGAAAGATGAAAAGATGGCTATAAACCCCAAAAGGGGCCGAACGCACATCTGAAGAACAGCTTGGCCAGTACCAACGTTGGGGTTGGCATTGAAGGTGTGATGGAAACGCCTCCAACACCAACATATCGACTAAAGCAATAAGCAACGGTAGCTTTGCACGGGGCAGAAGCAGATTAAAGCAGACCATGCAGAGGCATAGAAGAAAAAAAGATTTGTAAGAGCAGAGTAGGCCACCCATGGCAAGATGCATACACGGCATGTCCACAAGGGACCTAAGAAAGAAGAGAAGGAGCAGGAGCCCGTCTTGCTAGTGAATAGCAAGAGCTAGCACAATAATTGTTAGCGCTGGAAGGGAGAAAGTCAATAACCATGCCACTTACCTCGCCTCTGCTAGTTAAGAAAGTCACTAGATGGAGAGGAAGGAAGATCCCCCTGGTTAGTGTGGAGAAACACTCAATGGCAAAGAGGGGTCAAAGGGGGACAAGACGAACCCCAATGAACTATCTTCTAACTTGCACCGTAGCACCAAAGTCCCCCATAAGGGGTATTATAGTCCCAGAAATAGATGGAGAAATAGCTGTAAGGCATACAAACGAAGAATCCCCTAGGACAAGGAGCAAGGAAACAGTGCATCCAAACAATACCATGAAAATATGCCAATGAAAACTTGAGTAGAGAACACTGTGCAGCCACTGGCATAGAAACCCAATATGGCTAAGAAATTAGATACTTCTCAAAACATAACCAGGGGCCACAACCGGTCATTGACAGGGTAATAGAGCAAGAAAGAAAATGCCTGCCAGGGCAGGAGCACCACACCGGAGGCCACTCGGAGGCGATGAGTGAAAGGAAGAAGCCAATGGGCACCGCCCTAGAACGGCTCACAGAAAAGGAATCAGGAGATTATCCCCAGCCAGACTGGGTACCTGGGAAAGAACAGGACGGTATATTAAGAGGGATTAATACTTCGCCCCTCTCCGACTACTCCAAAAAACGGTATTAAGTGGAGTCAGCTTGAGAGTCAAATAGGTATTGATCATCGAAAGGCATGTCCACCAAGGCGGACTGAGCAGCCTCAGAGAAGCCACAGGTGCGTAGCCAGGCTCGCAGGAAGAGCGTCCAGAGTGTCATCAGGGACAGAGGGGAGAAAGAGCAAGACCTTATCACACAACATGCGAGAAAAACAGCCACATGGAGCTGGTGGCAGAAAAGATATATCGAACAAGAGCATCTAGACTTTTAGACTTCCTGTGTGGAGGGATGTCCAGCATGTCAGGGGAGGCTGTAGCAGCCTGAACCATAGAGCTGCACGTGGTGGGCGGTCAGGAGAAGCAGAGCCAGTCTCCACGGTCAGTATGTCGCCGATGAGCTCTAGACCGGTACACGGAAGCCCTTGAAACAGGTTTGCCAAGGTGCCCAACAGGATATCAAAGAGTCCCCTTCACTAAAGGGGAGCACAGGTTCAGTCCTCATCTAGCGCTGATGAAGCACCCCAAGTAGGAGGAGCCCCAGAAGCATAGCAACTCTCTGCAAAAGCTAAGCAAAAGCTGAGCTAGCCTCTGAAGTGAGACTAGGAGGAAAAAACAAGCCAGAGGATGGGGAAGAATCAAGGCCACTAGCCTCACCAAGGTCAGACACCCAATGAAACACCACAAGAGGCTGAGGAATGGCAGTTATGTCATCACTGACATCATCACAATAGCAGAAGTCTCCTCTGAAAGCAGAGGGAGGTAACCTGAAAAGAACTGTTTCACCGACGCTGACTGGAGTCGAAGAGGCGACACCTTGGCGTCGGGGAGGAGAGACAAAGTAGGGACAGTCGGCGACGACAGATTAACACTGGCATCACAGGTGGGAACCCAGAAGGGCTGTGCACCGGAGTAAACAAAGATTTGATCACGGCTTCAGAGAAATTCACTGACACCAAGGGAGGTCCAGCCGGTTTGGAGTCAGTCAAGGAATTACCGACCTCCTAGGGGGCCGAGAAGTGCACCAGAAGGAGGTGGAGAACCAAAAATGGCATGAAGGGAGAGATAGTATCTCATCTGAGCAAGAGTCGCCTCAGCACTGGAAAAAAATGGAATGCACGGGACAGATTCTCGCTCCGACACCGAAATCACCGAAATCAGAAGACTAGGTGTGTCAGGGACAACATGCAGTAAAGTCTGGTCCTCAAAGGGACCTTTGACCACAGCGCCGCTAACAGTGTCATGCGGCACTCATGCAATGCCGATGACCGAAGCTGATGAGCTTGAGCTGCATCGTTCGGAGTTAGGGTGCATGCCCAAACACCACATTCAAACAGAATGAGTGTGCAGGGTCAGCATCATATTCCACAGGACCCCAAAAATGTTCTAGAAGAAGCGCACAGTTTCATCAACAACATCAACATAGGACAAAAATGGCCAGAGGTACTGCGCTCCGGATCCGTGTGGAAGCGCGGAAAGGAAGAAACTGATATCAGTGCATCGGGGAGGGCTTATATGGATTCTACGGACATCACATCCGGTGGATGACGTTAATATTGAGTCATTCAACACCCTCTATCAATACGCAGAGGTACTGCTATGGCGCCTGGGGATAAGTATAAGGTAAGAAATCTCTATGAGATAAGGTTTCCAAGTGTCTCTCTCCACTGGTCGTGCTACGCCAATGGAAAAATCCAGCTCTGTGGGGACCTCCTTGACAATATTATTGTGGATCAATTTCCTCTTCCCAGGATTCATTAAATGCTTTACTTGAAAAGAAATGCTTAGTGGTACTCCACATGTGATCTGTCCTCTGCATATCACCCAAAAGCATTGCACCTGAAGAGTCAACATTTGACTGCCTCAGTTATGCCCTTTGGGTGTTTAATTCTGTTGTATTCCCTTTGGATCCGTTTCAGCCACAGCGGTGTTTCATAGGCTTATGATGGAGTTATTTGATGATATGCTGGGTGAAGAATGTTGCCAGGATGACATCTAGGTTATTGGACACGACTAAAGAGAACACGATGCCCGGTTAAAAACGGTAATAGATGTTTTAGAAAAGAGTGTTTTGACTGCGGAAATAATGAAGTGTAATTTGCTGAGCAGTGCGTTTCATATTTGGGTGGCAAGATTTGCGAGTCTGGAATCAGATCTATGGGAAAACATGTTGAGATGATTAGGAGGGTTTCTGCCCCCAAATCGAATTATGACCTAATATTTTTTAGGAGAGGCACTTTACCAAATGGGATTCTTTTTGAAAAACAAAAACAAATTTGAATGGTCTGAAGATTGTAAGTCTTTTTATGAAAACAGAACTGGAATTTTTAATGTCCCCACCTCACAAGGGCTTCATCCGGAAGCGGATATTTTAATAACCGCTGATCCAGGTTGTAAAGGTTTGGGAGCAGTCATTACCCAAATTGACTAGGATGGAAATGAAGTAGCAAGTGCTTATGCCTCTGATTTACTTTCTTCAGCAGAGAAAAAAAGACATTAGCTTTTGTCTGGGTCTTAAAACATTTTTGCAAGTATGGATAGAGAAAAAAAAAATTGTTCCACATAGCAATCATATTGAGAACTAATGGGTTGCTGAAAGTGTCATCAAGAATTGCTAGGCTATCTTTGCAGGATTTCTTATATGATGTGCAATACGTCCCGGATGAGAAAAATGTTACTGTGGACTACTCTTAGTAGGATTGATTTGCTCACGAAAGAAGCTGATGAGAATACGTGGAATGAGAAAACGTGATTAGTATTGCTAGAGTTTTAGAAAACAATGGTTTAAACAAAGCTTTTACGTATAAGGAGTGGACTTCTGCCTATGAGAAGGATGTGATGAAGAGTGAAAGAATTGTCTGGAAAAAGTTGGGAAAGGAACTGCCAATGATATTGATTTGAAAGCTTTTTGGGAAGTACGGGGTGAACTGTGAGCAGATGGGAATTCTTGTGGCATTGCAACAGAGTAGCCATGTCGCTGGCATTGAGGGAAAGGATTACAGCGTTATGTCATGCAAGGCACATAGGTCTTACGAGAGCAAAAAAAAAAGGGTTAATGAATATACTGGTGGTGTAAGATTTAGTTAGATGAAGAAAGAGCTCTAAGAAATTGTACTGATTGTGAATAAGTTGACAAGTTTCAAATATTTAGATCACCTTTCTATCCTGTTGAGTGCCCAAATATACTGTGGGAAGGTCTTACTGAATATTATGGGGCCTTTTGTGTGGGAAGATGGGTTGAGCAAATATATCATTGTTTAAGTAAAGTGGCTCTTAACTATTGGCTCCGCGAAGCCTACTCACAGGGTCCGCAAAGGCTTAGAAAATTAAATATTAACAGATTAACAAAGTGAATACATAAAAAAGAAAAAAATTAAAATTGGCAATTTTAAAACATTCTGTAAACATTAAGGAATTTGAAATTGGAGGCTACAAATTAGGTTGGCATCCTCAGATTGATTTGTGGGACATTGCCTTAAATTAATTTAGAAAATCTGCAACCTTCCCATTAAAAAAAATTTGTGATGTAAATCTTTTTGGGTAAATTAAATTCAATATTTCACCATTTGTGTATTGTTTTGTGGTTTAAATCGTCAAAATTGATTAGGTCGGGGTCCCCAGCTTCCACTAATGACTCAGTGGTGTTCCTTTGATTGCAGTAATTTTTAAGTGGGGGTCCATGTATTCCAGCAATTATTAAGTGGGGGTCCACAGAAGTCAAAAGGTCAAGAACTACTGTTTTAGTAGATTTGTTCTCCAAGTAGATTGAATGAAAACTGGTAAACAGGGTGAACACCAAAATTGTACTTGAGTTTTTTTAAAGGTTTTTTTGTTAAAGAGGAAGCATTACAATATGTATTAATATATCAATATTTCGAACATTCCCTCAAAAGTACTATGTTTCTTAGATTTTTTTTTCAGGTTTACAAAAATATAATTCCCACTAAATTGAACAAATTAACTAACTACATGTTGCATTTTTGCTAGAGTTAGTGTAAGGGATCACTACATTGTCATTCACTGCAGATCATAATTAATTTGCAGTTTGTGAGGTAATACATCAACTTTTTTTTGTTTTTTCTTTTTAAAGTTTTTCAAAACCTTTGACTACTTCAGCATGGTCACTATACATTGTTGCATCAAATCAGAGCATCTTACACATCAGGCAATCCTCAAAATACAATAAACATATGGAAATTCCAGTCCAACAATAGCATTGTCCTGTACAGCGCATCAAAAGTACCGTAAATAACAGAAAGCCATAGGAGGTGGTGATAACCGTGCAGGGACAGGGCAAGCCCGGCCATGGTAGGAGTGTAGTGTAGGAGGGAGGCAATCACTGTCCAACACCGGCGGGCGCCGCGGGCTGAGTGCCAGCAGGGAGTGCGGGAGAGGCAGCTCTGCTCGACTGTGGTCGTGAATGAAGATAGGTCACTAGGGGGCCCCATATGTCAAGTGGACGTGACCTCGCAGGCATCAGGACCCAGAACTTCGATAGTAAGGTCTGGCATCTCGAAGCATCTTCAAGCCAATGAGCGAACCTGGGTGCCAGTCTGCGACCACAGCACATGGCCACCCTACGCCTCGCGAGGACTAGCAGCATTGCAGTCAGTCGGCGAGATGCATCTGGACAAAACTTGACAAATCCCAACAGACACAGCGGTGGGTCAGGAAGAACCTGGGTGGAGGTAATCTCGGAGATGGCGGCACAGACCTCCAGCCAGAAGTCCGAAAACTTGGGGCATAACCAAGCAAGATGAGTGAAGTCAGCAGCAGGGGCAGAGCGGCGCATACAATTATCGTTAGGTATGAGTTCCAATTTGTGTAGCGGAACAGGGGTGCTATATAGCCTATGCAGGTATTTAAAATGTATAAGACGCAGACGGTAATTGGGAGACAGTTTCTTAGTCTGGTTACAGCAATAAAGCCAATCAGCTTGGGAAATGTCCACACCTAATTCCGCAACTCATGTCGCACGTGCGCGCTCAGTAGAAATGGAAGTGGTCGACAGCGTAAGGGCCTATAATTTTGTTACCAGATTGGGGGCGTGGGGGAAGTGTATATGAAGTCAAGAGCAAGCATCGAGGGTGGAGGTTGGGGAAATGTTGGGTGAAGCTCCCTACAGATAGCCCGAAGCTGATAAGAGTAAAGTGTCCATCGGACCAGAGGAAGCAGGAAGAGAAAATAACGTATTCCCGGGGTAAAGATCTGCCAATGTCGTTAATCCTAAGCGGGTGGCATGTTTAGACATGCCAGTTGGTTGAGGAGGAGGGAAGGCAGGATGACGGACAATCGGCATGTTATTAGCCGATCGCGTAGTAATGTTGGAGAAACTGCACAGTCCCAACCAAGCCCTGCACAGGGTCTCAACCGAGTCCACCTCCGTCTGTGGGTGGCTAGCCGGTGCAAACTAAGTTGTATTCAGCGGCCAAGGGGTCGCAGGGTCGGCTTCGACAGCAACATGCGGCTGATAAGGGTCGGGGTGAACCCAAAAGTGTAGAAAACTGGCCTGGGCGCTTAAGGCATAAAGCTTAAAAATAGGAGCGCCCATACCGCCAACCAACATGGGGAGCGTGAGGATATCATAGGCAATCCTGGGCTGCTTCCCAGCCCAAATGAGTGAAATGTTCAAAGAGCGAATTTTACGAAAAAAATGGGCAGTTAGAGGTATGGGAATGTTCAAGAAAAGATAAAGGAATTTCGGGAGCACCACCATCTTGGCAATGGCTATGCGACCCGCCACGGATAGGGGGAGCCGGTTCCAGAGGAGTATTTTGGATTCGAGCCAGTCCACCGCACGTCCGAAATTGGCCCTCCAAAGGTCATCTAAGTCCGTGCTCAGCCAAATTCCTAGGTAAAGGGTGGGTCCGGAAGCCCATACAAAGGGGAAATTCGGTGTGAAAGGCTTGGTGACATCTGTGAGAGGGAACAATATTGACTTGCTCCAGTTCACCTATATGACGGACAATCCACCAAATCGTATTATCTCACGCACAAGGGGGCTGAGGTTATCTTGGGGGTGGCAGACATACAACATGATGTCATCCGCATACATGGAGACCAGGAGAGAACGGGACGAAAAACTGATCCCCCTTCTAAGTGAGTGTGTGTGTGTGGGGGGAGGGGGAGGTAATTCTAGTGGGGCCACCATCCCGGAGGGCCGTGACATACGACGCAGCACGGGGGCCGTAAGAGGTTCGCCAGGGTCTTACCAGGCCGATCCCCTTTGCCGAAGCGGCGAGCTCGGGCCTCCCTGCCAAGATAAGAGAGTTCCCTGTCCGCCTCCTCCGCGAATTCATTATGTTTTACACGCAAGTTTGAGAGGGTCTCCGAACTGGGGTGGGCAGCATGTTCTGCGTCGAGCGCCGTGATCTCAGATTCAAACTTGTTCAAAGTGGCGCGGATGGAGCGAAGGACATCAGCTTGTTTCGAAATACATTCACCATGTGTCACTGTCTTGAAGCCTTCCCAAAGGGTAGACGCTGAGTCCACAGAGCCGACATTTAACTCAAAATAGTTGGTAATCGCTGTTTGGATCTCGTTACAGAAAACTGAATCTCAGAGGGCATTCGGGGGGGGGAGGAGCTGCCATGTAAAAGCGCGCCGTGGAGAGTCAGGGAGGCAGAGTTGGACTGCAGATGATCGGAGAAGGTGTGTGCCATATGGTTTACGGAGATGATCCATGTGCCGACATCAGAGGAGGTAACCCATAGATCGATACGGGACCAGCAGCCACGAGCACCAGTGACACAAGTACCCTCACGGGCCGGAAGTGCCGCCAGGCACCATATAACGAGTAGTCAGTGAGTATGGACTGAAGTAAAGCAGTGCAGCGAGGGTGGGAAGAATGGGGGCCGGAACGGTCCAAGACTGCCGAATGAGTAACATTAAAATCACAAAATCATCACCCCCCCCAGAGAAGAGCAGCCGGTCTCAGGGAAGAAATAAGGTGCCAAATATGAGTGAAAAAATCAGGATCATCCGAATTAGGTCCGTACACTGCAGCAACCGTCATGGGTTGGGACAAAAGGGTGCCGTGCACGATAACATACCGTCCGTCCGGGTCAATGAGTACCTGGGTAGTCTGCCAAGAGAGGCCCCTTCTGATCAGAAAGGACACTCCCCTAGAATAGGAGGAATAAAAGGAGGAGTGTGTTTCACCCCCAGTAGTGAAGTCTGGCGGAGTTTGCAGGCAACAGGTGGGTTTCCTGCAGAAGGCAAATGTCGACCATATGCTGGTGGGAGTGAATGAATCTGGCTTTACGGTGATCGTTAAGACCTCGGATGTTCCAGGTCCAACATCTGGTGTCAGTCATGGTGTTGTGCACCTAGATAAAAAATAGAATGTAGTGCAAGAGGCCAGAGGACGGAGAGTGCCACAATATGTGCTCGGGCAAGCATAGTCTGACAGTAGGGGAAGCCGGGCTGACGTGTGAAGTGCGTACTGGAACAGCCGGCGATCTGCAGTAGTATACAACCAGACCATGGGGGTAAACCCCAGGGAGCGGAAAAAACTAGTATCCGCCAGGAAGGAGAGGATGCTATGTACGTGCTGCCCTGACCAGGCCTATTGATAAGGTGATGCATACAGATGAGACTTGGAAGATGCGGAAATAAAAGCATAAAAAACACAGTAAAATTAGAAAAAAAACAAGCAAACCCCCCACCCCAACCCGACCCAACCCCCCGCCCACAATGCAATATGAAAACCATGAAACCCAGTTTCTGGCAAAGCATTAGCAAACAAAATGCAGACAAGAACAGTCCCCAAACCCCCACCCCCCCAACCCAACCACCCCACCCTTGCAATCCAAAAAACATTTCCAAAAGGCCCACCACCCCCGCACCCACTCCAACACCCCAATCAGACTGAGACACCACCCCTACCCACCCCAGAACTTGGAAGAAGGAAAACAACGTAAGGAAAGGAAATTATCCCGTAAGGGCATGGCAGGGCTCAGCATACGCCCCCGCAGTAAAGCAGGTGACCAAGCTGTAAGAACATCAGACGACATTCATGTAATAGTTAGCAAGAAAAACACAACAAATCAGTCATTGTCACTTAGGTGGTCAGTTGTAGCAAGCTGAGATCCAGATGGAGACGAGCGGGGTGATTTTTCGAGTTTCTTGGCAAAGGCAAGTGCGTCTCTGGGATCGGGAAATACAAGTGTTTTTGCACCCTGTCGGACTCTCAGCTTTGCCGGGTAGGCCAGTGAGTATGAGACCTCATATTTTTGGAGGATCCTCTTTGCTGGAAAGAATTTGCGACGGTTAGCCTGGACAGTGAGAGTATAGTCAGGGTAAAATGAGAGCGAGTTTCCTTGGTGATTAATTTTGCCCATGTCGCGTGCAGCATGGAGAATGGAATCTCGATCTCTGAAATTTAGAATTTTTGCAATGATGGGGCGAGGGGGTAATCCGGGACCTGGACGTGGACCAAGGGAGCGATGAGCGCGTTCTACAATGAAAACTGAGGAGAGAACGTCACCGAAGAGTTCCCTGACGAGTTGCTCCACGAATTCCTCCATGCGGGAAATATTGGTGGATTCTGGTACAACAGTGAAGCGGAGGTTGCTCCGACGGGAACGTGCCTCCAAGTCCTCATTTTTATTCCGGATGATGTCTAACATTTTGTACATCTGCAACAATTTCTGATGGTCCTGAGTGGCGGCGTCCTCAACATCCAAGACCCTGGACTCAACGTGAAGGAGGCGATTGTCGTGGGCGTCAACACGGGACTTGACCGAGTCCAGGCGGGCGGAGAGTTGTTCTAGGTGGGTCGCGATTCCGGTGACAGTGGACTTAACATCAAGCATTATCGCCTTCAGGTCATCGTCCCGGGCAGGAGGTGCGTCCATGGTGGTCGTAGGATCGCCACTGTCCGAACCCGCACCGTCCTGCCGAGTCGATCTGCGCTGGTCAAAGGTGATTTTGTACTGCTTAGGATCAGTTCTCGTGCAAAACAAACAAATCTAAAGGTCTCAAGAGGGTACCTAAACCTATGGTGGCCTAAGTGTCAGTACGTACACTGTGAAACTAAATCTACACAGGAAGTCCTACCTAAAAGTACGGAATTCCATCACTCACCAAGGAGACATGCTTCACCATCTGGGTCCTCCTCCCAGCTGTAAAACCTAGTACAGCTGAGGGCTACAACCGCCTCACTAAGAGGGAGGAGCACAGGGATGTTTTAAGGTATATGTCACTATCCTATAGGTTCCTAAAACCCAGAAGTGAGAAGCTGTTCTGATGAAATGTGAGTGATGCTCGCAGTGCAAACTCAAGCAATAAATGTGCTAATGTGAATGGTATTTATAGCAAGTTGTGAGCCGCCCGCGTTGCCTCCGGTTGCAGCCTTGAACAGCCCGGGGTACCGACAGAGAGGTAGGCTTTGCATTGAGTAGTGTTTGTTGAGTTATTGGAAGTGCGCTGTTGAGATTAATGTAGCTAGTTGGTGTTTCAAATGTAATAATATCTTGATGAGTGTGCGGAGGCCCACCCAGAAATATTTTGAGCTAGCTATTTACTTATGAATCTACGTAGCACAACGGTGCTGTTTATTGCACTCTCTGGCTTTGATATTGAAGGTAATTCACTGTGACATAAATATGTTGTGATTTAGACTCTTTTATACACGAGGTTGGTTAATCGATCAAGACGATTTGTGGTCCTTCAGAGGCCCCGTCAGTGCTTACCTTTTGCAAGACAAATATGGCGCTTTTGGCATCGATGGCAGGTGCGATCAGATATAGCTTCATATAATCATCTTTTCGTCTATTTGTGTAAATTGCTAGACTGCATAAAAGATCGTTTGATTGTGGCGTTTCCTAGAAGCAATATTGCTTCATTTTTAAAAGCAGTAGTCGGCTGTGCTGCTGGATGGAACGCATTACTTACCTGTAACTGCGGTTATCCAGTATTGGTATCTTTCATAGATTCACATGCCTGAATCATTCCCCGTCGTCAGGATGGGAGTCCCCGGTAAATAAACAGAGTAATGTCTCAGTAGACATATAGAATAATAGGCCCAAAAGGCCTTACCTTAGTAACATATCCACGTCCTTATGTAAAAAAGGACCAAACTTTGGAGAGTAGCCAATCAGCTAGTACCACCCTCTAGAACCTTCCTGGAAGGAGCTCTAGTCCCTCAGATTTTCGTAAGCACAGTGCTAAGTAGTTGTATCGCTGAGAGATCCAAGAGAGCCCTCCCAGGGGAAGTGGGTGGGTTGCATGTGAATCTATGAAAGATACCAATACTGGATAACCACAGTTACAGGTAAGTAACACGTTCCTTATCCAGTATTAGGGTATCTTTCATAGATTCACATGCCTGAATCAGAATAGTAAGCAATGAAAAGCACATTTCGAAAGGTACAGTATATAAATATTCACCAGATCACCTCTAATGAAATAGATGACGGAGCACTGCTTGACCCACTGCAGCGTCTTTCATATGTTCCGTATCCAGGCAGTAATGCTTGGTAAACGTATGCGGCGTCTTCCATGTGGCCGCTCTGCAAATGTCCACAATGGGCACTCCTGCAAACAGTGCCATGGAAGTAAACATTGCCCTCGTGGATTGGGCACGAGCTGTGGAGAGCAGGGGACGCCCTGCTTGCTGGTGACAGAAAGTAATGGCTGAAGAGATCCAGCGGGAGATACTTTGCTTGGTGAGTGGTAGACCTTTTCTAGGCCGACTGTACGCCACGAAGAGTTGGTTAGATTTGCTAAATGTCTTCGTTCTGTCGATGTAGAACTTTAGGCAGCGCTTAAGATCCAAGGAATGCAGGGTTTTTTCTGCCACTGTTTGCGGATTTGAAAAGAATGAACGCAACACAATAGGCTCATTAAGATGGAACTGTGAGGGAACTTTAGGGATAAACTTCGGATTTGTACGAAGATTGACCCTGTCATGTTTGAATTGAAGGAAAGGGTCTTGGATTGAAAAAGCCTGGAGTTCCCCCACTCGCCTTGCCGAGGTAAGGGCTAGAAGGAGCGCTGTTTTCCAGGAGAGATACTTAAGATCTGCTCTGTGTATTGGCTCAAAAGGATGTTTCATAAGTTGAGCCAGAACCGCGTTGAGATGCCAAGCAGGAGGTACAGGTTTCACCGGAGGGAATGTTCTAAACAGTCCTTTAAGGAATTGCTTAATGAGCCGATGAGACCACAGAGAAGGACCTGCGGAGGATCTCCTGAAACGCGAAATTGCTGCCAAGTGGACTTTAATGGAGGCATGAGCAAGACCAGATTTTACTAGATGAAGGAGGTACGGCAGTATTTGCTCCGGAGTGGAAGAAAGAGGGTGTATTTTGTTTGATTTGCACCAGATACAAAACCTCTTCCATTTTAATGAGTACGTTCTGTTAGTACTATCTGCTCTTGAGAGATGCCGGATCCGGATGCTGGACTTGTTGGTTGTTGAGCGTAAGGAGAGATGGAAACGGTTTCAACCTGATCGGCGGTTCCAGGGAGAGAAGGTGAAGCTCTGTGAACCAATGTTGGCGTGGCCAAGCTGGAGCTATCAAGATGAGTGTGCAAGGCTCCGCTTTCAACTTTCGGAGCACCCTGGGAATTGGCGGAAAGGCGTACGTAAAGATGTTGCACCATGCGATCGAAAATGCATTCCCCAGAGACCCTTGCTGGGGATGCCAGCTTGCAAAGTGTTGGTATTTGGCGTTCTGCTGGGTAGCGAAGAGGTCCAGAACAGGGGTGCCCCATCGAGCGAATATGCTGTTGAGGATCCGCTGATACAACTCCCACTCGTGACATGCTGCCTGCCGTCTGCTCAAAGAGTCCGCCAACACGTTGTGGGTGCCTGGAACATACTCTGCTCGAAGAGAGATGTTGTGACTGAGCAGCTAGTTCCAAATTTTTTGCGACTCGTGAGAGTGTCAGAGAACGAGCCCCACCCTGCTTGTTCAAATAGTGCATTGTCGTGGTATTGTCGGTTCGGACAAGCACTAGAGAGTTTCTGATCCGTGGAAGGAAAGCCACAAGAGCGAGATACACGGCGCGCAGCTCCAGAAGATTTATGTGAAGTTTCTTTTCGGAAGGGGACCATTTTCCACTTATCTGCAGTTCTTGAAGGAAAGCTCCCCAGCCCTCTAAAGAGGCGTCCGTGGTGATGATATGTGGAGCAGCAGGAAGCAAGAAAGGCAAGCCTTGAGAAAGGTTCTGGGGGCAAGTCCACCACCGTAGAGCCTTTTTGATCATAGGGGTCACCTGGATGACGTCGAAGGACCCCGTACACTGGACCCATTGAGCCGAAAGCCCTTCTTGAAGAGGCCGCATGTGAAGGGGACAGTGCGGAACTAACAGGATGCAAGAGGACATCATCCCGAGTAGGGATTTGAAGAGGCGCACGGAAAGAGTCTTCTTGGAACTTATACGGAGCGCCAAGGAATGAAGTTTGTCTTTGCGTTCCTGTGATGGAAACGCCTTCCTTTGTATGGTGTCGAGGGTAGCACCCAGAAAACGTATGCACTGGGAAGGCTGAAGGACGGACTTGTCCTGATTGAGAGTCAGCCCCAGACAATTGAAAAGCCTCAGACAGGCGCTGGATGTCCTCGACGCGCCTTCTAGAGAGGGTGATTTGATGAGCCAGTCGTCCAGATATGGGAAGACTTGATGGTGATGTTGTCATAGGTATGCAGCCACCAGAGCTAGACATTTGGTAAAAATGCGTGGCGCCGATTTGAGTCCGAACGGCAGGACCAGCAACTGGTAATGCCTGCCCGCCACCATGAATCTCAGAAATTTCTTGTGGTTGCAGTGTATTGGAATATGAAAATAGGCGTCTTGCAAGTCTAAAGACACCATGTAGTCGTCCGCATTGAGAAGCTGAAGCACTTCCTGAATGGTGACCATACAAAACAACTGTTTTTTCAAGACCTTGTTTAGATTTCTCAAGTCCAGTATCGGTCTCCATTTTTTTC
Organism: Triturus cristatus; assembly: GCF_964204655.1. Classification (NCBI taxonomy): domain Eukaryota; kingdom Metazoa; phylum Chordata; class Amphibia; order Caudata; family Salamandridae; genus Triturus; species Triturus cristatus. The sequence goes on along the minus strand of NC_140594.1, from coordinate 183,153,410 downwards.
TCCTTTTTGCGTACGAGGAAAAAGCGGGAGTAAAACCCCTTCCCCTTTTGTCCTGGAGGAACCTTCTCTATAGCTCCCTTCTGGAGCATGAGTGTCACCTCCAGGAGTAGAGCACGCAAATTTTTGTGAAGCATAGATCGGGGAGGGGTTTGGGGAGGAATTTGGATGAATTCTAGAAAGTGTCCAAATTGAACTAATTGTAGAACCCAGCGGTCCGTAGTTATTTGCTTCCAATTTGTCAGACAGTGGGAAATTCTTCCTCCAACTTTGGAGGGCAGAGAGGAGTTGGAGACTGGCGGAAGTGGAAGGTCATTGTCGTCGAGCGGCGTCTTTCTGTCTCCCTCCCTTGCCACGAAAGGAAGACTCAGCGTAGGAGGAGTGTTGGTACTGTGGACGATATTACTGAGAGGAAGTGAAGGAAGATCGATGTTGGAAATCTCCCCTTGAGCCTCGAAAAGAGGGGTTCCAGAATTGCAGGGTACCCAACGCCCTAGCAGTGTCCGTATCTTTCTTTATACCTTGTAAAGCCTCATCTATATGAAGTTGGCCATCATATGGCATGTCTAATACTTTGGTTTGTACTTACGGTCTGAAGGAAGTTGCCTTCAACCAACCCTGGCGCCGTAACACAGCTGCGCCCGCGAGTTGGCGAAATCCGGTAGAGGCAATATCCATTGCACAGTCTATAATCTTAGAGGCAGATCTCTCCCCCTTCAGTAAGATCTTCTTTGCCTCTTCCTTCGACTCTTCAGGTAAGTTCGCTAGGTATGGCGCTATATCTGCCCACATCTGCCGATTATAACGACCCAACAGTGCTAAGGAGTTGGAAGCACGCACTATCAAAGCAGACATGGACGAAAAGCGCTTACCAATATTGTCCAGTCGCCTACCCTCTTTATCCAGCAGAGTACTCAGCAAAGCGGATGGATTTTTTGACTGTCGCTGAGCGGCTTGGGTAATGACTGAGTCCGGTTTCGGATGGCCTGTGAGGCAAGCTGGAGCGGTATCTGGCGCTTTATATTTCTTATCCAGCCGAGCCAAAACTGGAGGGACCGAGGAAGGGTTCTGCATAATCTTTATCCCTTGTTCCCAAATGTAGTCTATAATAGGGATAGATCTAACCGACTTTTTGAAAGGCTCTTTAAAATCGTAGAGGAAACAATCCGGTTGGTGCGAGGGCATAGGTATTTGAAAGCGCTGCGCCACTCTCTTTACGATGTTATGAAAGCCTCCAATGTCCTCCGGAGGCGAGTCAGCTGTGGTAGGAACGGGAGGGGCTGGACAGGGAAGAATGTAATCAACCCATTCGTCTCGATTAGATTGGGAATCCTGAAGTTCTCCTTCTTCATGTTCCTCATCTTCCTCATCTGTAGAGAGACGAGGAGGTGATGTGACAGGCTCAGACTGCAAAATCAATGCAGGGGGTCGAGGCCTTGGTGTTGGAGGCACAACCGGCATCGGAGAAGGTGCAGAAGTTGGAAACCACTGCTTTTAGTCGGAGATAAGGAATTGTAGGTCAGAGACCAGGGACGCAGGCAGACAAACCATGGAAGGTGGAGGCGGAGGCGGATGATATTCCTCAGGTGAAACCTCCTGATATTCCGGTCCATGATCTTCGTAGTCGGAACTATCTTGATACTTAACATGCAGTTGCGACGGACTTATCGCTGTACGGAACATACTGCCGTCGTCAGAGTCTTCCTCCTCCAAAAGCTGAACTGAAGGCAAGAGCTGGAGCCTACTAGGTGAAGTCAGGGCCGGTGTCAGTGCACGTTTTGTGATTTTGAGGTGCACATATGTACTTTGTACATCAGAGTCCAAAGCCTCTGCAGCCAAATTAAGAGGCGCCCTTCACAGTCTTTAAGGGTCTTGGAGGAGAAGGTACGACATACCTTACAATCCTTTGAAGAATGGTTAGGATAAAGGAAGTAGAAACAGTCCTTATGTTGATCGTCCACATGAAGCCTATTTTTCCCACAGGAAGCACAAGACCTGAAAAGGCCTTTCTTCGGAGTGTCTGCCATGAGGAACTAAAGAACTCCTCACAGAAAATATAAAATTGTAGCAAGAAACACTGGAAATCCAGAAAACGAGAAGTAATGAGCAGAGCTCAGTGGAGACTCCCTTAGCACGACATGCGGTAGACAATCTGAGGGACTAGAGCTCCTTTCAGGAAGGTTCTAGAGGGTGGTACTAGCTGATTGGCTACCCTCAAAGGTTGGTCCTTTTTTTTTTTTTACATAAGGACGTGGATATGTTACTAAGGTAAGGCCTTTTGGGCCTATTATTCTATATGTCTACTGAGACATTACTTTGTTTATTTACCGAGGACTCCCATCCCGACGACGGAGAATGATTCAGGCATGTGAATCTATGAAAGATACCCTAATACTGGATAAGCACTGTTGGTGTACACAGACTTCTTTCATTAGTTTAGGGTTGTTGATTTCACTGGAGCACATAAGGAGATTACAAGTCACTCTCAGTGTGCACTTAGTGAGAATTTATTTATGAAGTTTTCCCACTTCTGTTTCAGAGCGGTGCCTCACGTCCTGAGCTGTTGCCAGGTGAGGTGTTGTCCCTTACTCACAAGTGATGGGTAAGTTATGCTTTTACATCAGCGGAGTTGGTCCGATACAATGCTTCATGTATGTATCTCATGTATATCCGAATCACTGATGTCATGTTACTTTTTCTACACAGGTTGACTTATACACATGGACCATCTTTTCGAGATCTAGTGTGGTATAGGTTGTATCGTTTCGTTTAATTTGGTTACACTATTCCTTTTTGAGCACACGCAGTAGCAATTTACATCTAGGTCCTGAAGAAAGCTCGACACCAATAGGGTCATGATAGCTGAAACATGTAGACCATGCTTGCAGTTATATTGTTAAAACTGCTGTTTTGCACTGTTTTTAATCCTGTGTTCACGAGACAATTAATAAATAGTCCTGTGTCTCTTGATAGTTAGTTTTAATTCACATTAGCACATTTATTGCTTGAGTTTGCACTGCGCGCATCACTCACATTTCATCATAACGGCTTCTCACTTCTGGGTTTTGGGAACCTATAGGATAGTGACATATACCTTAAAACATCCCTGTGCTCCTCCCTCTTAGTAAGGGGGTTGTAGCCCTCAGCTGTACTAGGTTTTACAGCTGGGAGGAGGACCCAGATGATGAAGCATGTCACCTCGGTGAGTGATGGGATTCCGTCCTTTTAGGTAGGACTTCCTGTGTAGGTTTAGTTTCACAGTGTACGTACTGACACTTAGGCCACCATAGGTTTAGGTGCCCTCTTGAGACCTTTAGACTTGTTTGTTTTGCATAAGTTGATTGGGGATTTAGTCTTAATTGGTCTTTAAAATTTTCCCTTTGGCCCTCCCTTCCCTTTTGTATATCGTAGGATCAGTTCTCCCCATGGTGGTCAAGACCAGACAGGAGCCACCACCAGGGAACAAGAGGGAGAAGTGGCGACCAAAATGAACCTCGGCAAAGGGCACAACGGGCAGGCCACCACCCTGCCACACACACAGACTTATCAGTAGAGATACTCAAGACCCCAGCACCAGGGGGCAGCCGCAGTCGGCCTCCATCAGCAATGGGCGCAGTAGGATGATGAAAATACGTGGCCAAGGGCGTGGGCACCAGGACGTTAGCACAGCAGGGAGTTACATGAACAGCACATGAGTAAATCCGAGGGCAAAGAGAGTCTCAAGAAAGCACACAGTAAGCCACATTGCGGTCGGACAATGAACCAGCGTAGATCCCACCCCATGGGGCCAATGGCGGCAGACCAGAAGAGGAGCACAGGGGTCAAGGAAGTGCCGCAAGACCTGCCACCGCCAGGGAGTCGGAGAAATGAAGGGACGGTGGACACCCAAAATGCGCTGAAGTGCCGTTACAGACTAATCCACAGAAACAGAGAATCACTGGGTGCGGAACTGCAGACCATATGCTATGCTGGGGTGAGATCCAGATGGCGCAAGGTAGAACCCCGGGCCGACGCAGGTCCAGTCTGTAGCGGGAGGCAGGCTCAAAGGCAGGGTGTAACTACAGTAGGAGCCCAGCGCAAGGCTCGAACGAATAACGGGAGCAGCACTAGGCACCAGCAGCAAGAGCAGTGGAGCAGAGATGTGGCAATCACCAGAGAGAGGCAGCGGAGGTTGCGTGCAGGCACAGGGCTCCCCCCACAGCCCAGCGACCAAGAACAGGACACCTGGGCCAGATCAAGGCCGGACCGCCGCTGTGGGAATCCAGCCCAATGCTAAGAGCAGTACTACAGGAGCAACGATGGAACCAGACACCCGGTGTCAGAGGCGGCGGGGGCCCAGGCGCGTTGGGCCGCTGAAGGTCTGTGACCCGGGGCGCCCCGCGCACCGCAGTGAGGGAGAAGGCCGGGAGCGCGCACCAGACTGGGGCCAGCACGACGGGGAGACGTGGGGGGTACGCCGCTCCCGTCACCGGCCCAGAGCATAGATAGCAGGCTGAAAGAGCGCCAGGTGTAGGGAAACTGTGGCGTCAAGAGTTGCGGAAGGCTCGGGCCTGGCGGTGCAGCTCGCGGACCCCCAGCCTCATCACGCACGGCCGCAGAGGCACTCACCCGCCCTATTAGCCCTATTAGCAGAGGGTCCTCCACCATCCTTCAGGCGGCGCGGGGCTCCAGGAAACCAGGTAAAACAGTAGGGGGAGGAGGGCCGAGCCCAGCCGACTTCGAGGAGCAGGCCCGGCGTTGCAATCAGGAAGAATATCTCAACTTTCACTCATATCCAGGAGTCAGGAACGGAAGCGATCGGCGCCACAGGTAACACCAATTCAGGAGCTGCTGGCTTTGTGCAGGAAAAGTGTCGTCGTCTGCAAGATGATGACGGATTTTAAGCTTGGCCGGCAGAGCCCACTAAGAGTTTGGCCATCTTGCAGCCGGCCAAGCAACGCCCCCGGTAATACCTCAACATTAAATCGTCATTCATAAACTGGGAAAATTATAGGAAACATACATAAATCCAACATATCTTCTTTTCATGACCTTACCTTGTTATATGTGTATGGTGTAGGCGAGGTAGGTATAATTCCAGATTTTTCTTTCTGGTGCCTTCTCTGTGCCTCCAATACCTGTAAAAAAAATTACAAAAAGCAGAAATAAACATCACTAAATGTTCCACTTACACTGACAAGAGCAGTGTTGAAAACCATATTACAAGACCTATAGTGTGTTAAAGTATAATATTCCTGTATGCTCTATCTAGACTGCATTTCTAATTTGAAATTTGAATTCAGTTCAAACCCCTCAACATTGCATTTATGCTGGTTTACTGAGAGTTTTGTCATGCTGAATCATTCAACATACTGTGCAAGCAGAGGTGCAATAAATGTTATGTTATGTTATGTTATGTTACATACATTTGTAATGCGCACTGCTGCCCCAGCAAAGGGGCGTCCAGGCGCACGGCAGGTAAAAATGCAACACCACAGGAAACACAACAGAAGAGAGGAAAGAGAATTTATTAAAACAAAAAGGTTTTTAAGGCCTTACGAAAAACTAAAAGATCATCTAGCAGGCGCAACTCTACAGGAAGGGAGTTCCAGAGCTCGGCTGCTCTGACCCGGAAAGAACGGCCACCAGCCCGACACAGCCTGTATCGGGGAATCACAGTGAGTGCCTGACCCAAGGATCTCAGGGGCCGAGTAGGCACATACCAGGACAAAAGATCCGCAAGAATAGAAGGGCCTACCCCCCTCAGAATCTTGAACGCCATGCACAGCACTTTAAACTGAATTCTGGCCCGGATAGGCAGCCAGTGCAGTGATCTCAATGTGCTGGAGGCAGAACAAGAACGGGGTAGGCCAACAATAGCTCTCGCCGCAGAGTTCTGGACACGTTGGAGGCGGGTGACCTCAGCCACATTGGACCCTACCAGAAGAGAGCTGGCATAGTCCAGGCGAGATAACACTGTCGCCTGGACAATCAGCTGCCTGGTGCGATGGTCAAAGAACTTCAAAACAGGGCGAAGTGACCATAAGATACCAAAGCAACAGGCCGCGATTTTCTTCGTGTGGCCAACGTAGCTGAGGGAGGGATCCATCCATACTCCTAAGTTCTTTAATTCCGTGACCGGAAGGGGGGCCGGCCCCAGCTCCATAGGCCACCACCTGTCCCCCCATAGCTCCGATATCTTACCTACGATCATGATCTCTGTTTTCTTGGCGTTGAGCTGGAGACAGTTGTTCCTCATCCAGCTCGCCACCGCCCTAAGTCCACTCTGAAACCTGGGGGCATCCCGGTCGGCATCCCCGCTGATCGTAACCGCTAGCTGAGTGTCGTCAGCATATGAGACCATAGTCATGCCCCATTGCTTAACGACCTCAGCCAGCGGTCTCACGTAGAGATTAAACAACGTGGGGCTCAGCGAGGATCCTTGCGGCACCCCCTGTTTCAAAGGATGGAATTGGGACTGGAACGGTGGGACAGCAACGCTAAAGAAACGATCGTCTAGAAAAGACCGGAACCACTGGAGGGCAGGACCACCCAGCCCAATCTCCTCCAGGCGATGCAACAGGATAGGATGCGAAACAGTATCAAACGCGGCGCTCAAGTCCAATAAGACGAGCGCTGCTGTCTGTCCCGCATCCATCACCGTGCGAAGATGTTCAGCCATGGAGAGGAGGGCGGTCTCCGTGCTGTGTCCAGCACGGAACCCATTCTGGGTGGGATCCAAGATGTTAGCATGGATAAGGTGGGCAGAAAGAACTTTGTTGACATGGGCCTCCAACACTTTAGTCGGCCACGGAAGTAAGGAGATGGGCCTATAGTTTTCAGGTTTATCTGGATCCAGGGACGGCTTCTTCAAGATGGGAGAAACCACTGCCCGCTTCCAGCTAGCGGGTACCGTGCTTGATTCCAACGAGATGTTAATCAGGGAGTGAACCACGGCCCGTCCCACAAACGACTGCTCTCTAAAAAGAGTCGCAGTAAGGGGATCAGCGGGGGACCCTGATTTGACCTGCAGAGCCAGGAGGTCAAACCCCTCTGATGTCAGCGGGGGCAGCACGTGCAAGGTGGTACCACCATAGATGTTGATCGGAGGCTCTGCCGGAGGCCCTGTACAAGGGAACGTCCGATAAATGTTTTCGACCTTTTCCAGGAAAAATCGAGCAAGAGCCTCACAGTGAGAGGTGGAACCAGTCGTCGTGATACAGGCACGCTTTGCCAAAAGGTCCTTCATCACTTTAAAGATGGTTTTAGAGGGGTTGGAGCTGTTGCCAAATTCAGTAGCGTAGTAAGCTGCCCGAGCTTGGCAAACAGCCCGATGGTAAGCTTTGACGGAGGCGAGATAAAAAGCTTTCTTCCCGCTATCGTACGCCTTCCGCCAAGCCCTCTCTGCTCGCCTACAACCACCCTTGAGAGTACGTAAGGCACCATCGTACCACGGACTGGAGTCCCTGGAGCTGACTTTACAAGCGGCAATAGGGATAAGGGCGTCAAGCGCCTTGGAGATCCAGGAGCAGAACTTCTCGTAACCTGAATCAACCAGCATCGCAGGTTCTAAAGGCTCCTCGGCGAGGACACGATGTAAGTCCTCCAGCCGTAATTTACTCCATTGCCGCCTTGTAACCAGCTTTGCCGGGGGAACAATAACCATTCCCGGCAAAGGGGTGCAGATGGTAACCAAAGAGTGGTCCGTCCAGCCAAGAGGTGTAACGGCGGAGACAACAGCGTCTGCCAAATTGGTGAAAAAAGGATCTAAGGTGTGGCCGCCTGAATGGGTAGACTGACGAACCATTTGCACCAGTTGAAGGGCCTCCAGGTCGGCAAGAATACCGCTAACCGCGGGGGAGGTAAGGTTCTCAAGATGTAAGTTGAGGTCACCCAAAATCGAGAAATTAGAACAACCTACCACCAAGGAACTAACCACGTCGGGGAAGGCCGCTCTAAACGCCACATCACTCCCAGGGGGGCGATAAACCACCATCCCCGAGAGTGTAAAATGTGGGGTGACCGAGATCTTAAACACCGCACTTTCACATCCCGGAATGGTCAGACCAGACCAGCTGCCAGTGAGGCCAGGTCGCAAGGCCAGCGCAATACCCCCTCCCCTAGTAGATCGGTTAAGGGTGAAAACCGAAAAATCAGAGGGAAATGCCAAGTTGATAATGGCCACATCGTCATCCTTCAACCACGTCTCGGTGATGGCTACGATGTCCGGAGCCTCTTCCTGTATCAGGTCAAACACGGCCTGATAATGCAGCACCAGAGACCTGGCATTCAGGCTGAAGATGCGAAGGGAATGCTTGGCACGGATCTTACTGGGGGCAACCGTAGAATATTCGTGTGCGCTCAGGGTAGGGGAATCTAAAGACCACCTACCACACGCACAGTGAAAGGGGCCCACTAGTGGGTGTATAGGGGGAAGGGTACAACTCACGATTGAACGACCAATACCCCGCAAAGTGTCGCCGGAATACACCAGCATGGTAACGAGAGCCGAACCCGAGACCAACTCTCAAGAACCCCGCTGCGCCCTTAGCGCGGACGGGCGCAGACGGTCAGGACTCAGGCACGACTCCGGCTAAGCGACGGCGTCCCACTGCGCGTACCCGCTGCGCGGGAAAGGACGACTTTAAATAGGCGTTCCTTTGAGCCGAGCGAGCGTCAATACGCTCCAAGATGGCGCCCGCAAACAAATATTAAAGCCCAAAGCAAGATGGCGCCTAAAGCAGCAACCCCGGACCACCCACGGAACCCGGACCCGCCAAGTGACGGTGATTCAAACAATTTACATGCGGTAAGAGGGAGGGGGGGATCTATACCCAGGTCCTGCTAAGACGGAGTGACAATAAAAAGTTAAAAAACAACAAAACTACAGTTAAAATACAGGGCGAGCAAAGCGCTCGTAACAGCGTGCTAAAGGCAGAAGCAGTACCTGACCAGGGTCCAGATACCGAGTCCGCCTTAAATAGGCGTTCCTTTGAGCCGAGCGAGCGTCAATACGCTCCAAGATGGCGCCCGCAAACAAATATTAAAGCCCAAAGCAAGATGGCGCCTAAAGCAGCAACCCCGGACCACCCACGGAACCCGGACCCGCCAAGTGACGGTGATTCAAACAATTTACATGCGGTAAGAGGGAGGGGGGGATCTATACCCAGGTCCTGCTAAGACGGAGTGACAATAAAAAGCCAAAAAACAACAAAACTACAGTTAAAATACAGGGCGAGCAAAGCGCTCTTAACAGCGTGCTAAAGGCAGAAGCAGTACCTGACCAGGGTCCAGATACCGAGTCCGCCTTAAATAGGCGTTCCTTTGAGCCGAGCGAGCGAGCGTCAATACGCTCCAAGATGGCGCCCGCAAACAAATATTAAAGCCCAAAGCAAGATGGCGCCTAAAGCAGCAACCCCGGACCACCCACGGAACCCGGACCCGCCAAGTGACGGTGATTCAAACAATTTACATGCGGTAAGAGGGAGGGGGGGATCTATACCCAGGTCCTGCTAAGACGGAGTAACAATAAAAAGCCAAAAAACAACAAAACTACAGTTAAAATACAGGGCGAGCAAAGCGCTCGTAACAGCGTGCTAAAGGCAGAAGCAGTACCTGACCAGGGTCCAGATACCGAGTCCGCCTTAAATAGGCGTTCCTTTGAGCCGAGCGAGCGTCAATACGCTCCAAGATGGCGCCCGCAAACAAATATTAAAGCCCAAAGCAAGATGGCACCTAAAGCAGCAACCCCGGACCACCCACGGAACCCGGACCCGCCAAGTGACGGTGATTCAAACAATTTACATGCGGTAAGAGGGAGGGGGGGATCTATACCCAGGTCCTGCTAAGACGGAGTGACAATAAAAAGCCAAAAAACAACAAAACTACAGTTAAAATACAGGGCGAGCAAAGCGCTCGTAACAGCGTGCTAAAGGCAGAAGCAGTACCTGACCAGGGTCCAGATACCGAGTCCGCCTTAAATAGGCGTTCCTTTGAGCCGAGCGAGCGTCAATACGCTCCAAGATGGCGCCCGCAAACAAATATTAAAGCCCAAAGCAAGATGGCGCCTAAAGCAGCAACCCCGGACCACCCACGGAACCCGGACCCGCCAAGTGACGGTGATTCAAACAATTTACATGCGGTAAGAGGGAGGGGGGGATCTATACCCAGGTCCTGCTAAGACGGAGTGACAATAAAAAGCCAAAAAACAACAAAACTACAGTTAAAATACAGGGCGAGCAAAGCGCTCGTAACAGCGTGCTAAAGGCAGAAGCAGTACCTGACCAATAAATGTGCTACTTACCAATATATCCTTTTAATGTTTAATATATTTATTGCATGTTAGATCGTAGATTAACAAAAAGAAAAGCATTACAAGTACATAAACAGGGACATGTTAATTACATAAACATTCTTGTCTCTACCCTTTGCTATACAGCAGTAACTGCATTTGATGTAACATCAATTTAAGGTGGTTTAAAGTTATTTCCAGGGGTTGGATGCTGACACTGTGAGTCAGTCAGTCAGTGCATGCATTTGTATGTCCCTATGCATCTGTATTCTCTGGTCTCTCTACATTTCACAATTGCCAATAGCAACTGTGTAGTTAAATTTAGGTCAAAAGTTCCATTGATTTTTGCTTGGTTATAACTTTGGCAAACCGGCACAAAGCCTTACAATAAAACACCTTTCATGGGTTGTACATGGTCACGTTTCACACATCCGGCAGGGCAGATGGAAGGGGTTCAAAAAGACTGTTTTCCAGGTTAGCTCTGTGAGAAAGTGGCTCTGTATATACTGTTCCCAAATAGGTACAGGGTGTACAGAGTCCACAGTCCCCAGAGGTTTGGCAGAGGCTAAAGTTAGATATAACCTTCCTCTCTAAAGTGGTAGCTTGGTCGAGCAGTAAGGCAGTATCAGAGGACAGTGTAAAGCATTTGTTGCACACACCTAGCCAGCAAATGGTCTCACACACTCAATAACTGAACTCTAGGCCAATGGTTTATTTATAAAAAAATATGCTGGTTTTATTTTAGAACCAACAATAGGTATTAAAATATACTTTCTCAGAATGAGATGCTTTATATAAATACTTTTGCAATATGCAATTGACTTTTGTAGAAAGTTACAAGTGGTTGCAATTGGCAACACAATTTTAAACACAATAATTCATTGAGTTCAATGGAAGTTTCAAGTTATTTGCCACAAATTACTTTTAGGATTACTTTTGGAATTCCAGGACTGGATCCTAGATTCAGTCCTGGGTCAGTACTTGGAATCAAGTGATAAAAGTCGACTTAATTACTGTGACGATTTTTAGACAATATTTTGCTATTTTAAAAGTTGACAGTAAATGTTTCATAGAAAACAGTCAATGATTCCCTTTGGCAGAAAATTCAAGTTGCAGGTATAGTATGTTCTTGTTACTTTTGTAAGCCAGTACTGGGTCCCTAGACTCAGTACGGGACCTTTATCCAAAACAAGTAAGTAATTACGTTTTCAGATATTATACGATTTTTAAAGAATATTTAAAGATTGCAAAAATTGACACTTAGAAGACATTTCACAGAAAAACAGTCAATGATTTCCTAAGGGAGAAAATTTAGATTTTTCACAGCCTGCTGGGCAGAAAATCTGGTTTTATTAAGGACACGGAGGCTAAGATTATGCAAATCTCCTTTATTGCGCAGCTCACAGCAGCAACGATGAAGAGATCTAGAACTTCAAAACATTCTAACAGAGTATATAGTCCATGTGAACGTAGACATCTACCTTCTTTGTGCGGCGAACAGGATAACTTCAAACAAGATAACTTTATAATTTCTTGGAAGGAACTTTAGTGGAGACATCCGAAAGATCTCTTGAAAAAACTAATCTGAAAAGACAGGAGAATAAAAATAAGTTATATTCCCAGGGTGGGAACAGTAGAGGAGGGATAATCTTAGCCTCCGTGTCCTTAATAAAATCCAGATTTTCTGCCCAGCAGGCTATGAAAAATCTAAATTTTATGGCACGACACGGAGGCCAACATTATGCAAGTTTAAAGTGTGTTCAAAACATTATCAATAACATTAGAAACAGATTTAAAGTAACATCTTTTGAAAATGCATTCATTTGACCAATCCGCAGCCTTAAGGATATCTTGAAGGCTACCACCCAAAATAAATGCTTTGGAAGCTGATGGTCCTGTAAGAGAGTGAGCCCCAAGAATTGAAATGTCAATTCCAGCTTCTTTCATAACATCCTTAACCCATCTAGCTAAAGTGGGGGAGGAAACTGCTCTATGAGGAAGCCTGTGAGATATTAATAATTGATCGATAAGACCTCTTAACCTTGATGTTCTCCTTTCGTACTCCAACAAACTTCACCACACACAAACTTTTGTTCTGAGGAAAAAAGGGGTAGAATACAGAAGATGACATAGTTTTAGTTTGTCTTTTAAGGAAAAAGCAAACTCCCTCAGGTTGGTAAGACCTGGTAGAGATATCTAAGGCTTTAACATCTGACATACGTCTGAATGAGACAAGGCACAGCAAAACAGTCAGTTTATAGGACAGTTTTTTAAGTGAGAGAGTGGAGTTTTCACCCCAATCGGCAATTATTCTAAGGACATCCCTTACGTCCCATAGTTTAGAGTATTTGGGCAAAGGTGGGTTTAAAACACGCATACTTCTCATACGTTTTTTAGTTAATAAGTTCTGACCTACTGAGATACCATCTATTAAGCAGTGGCCTGCTGCAATGGCCGATCTATAGACATTAACAGTTCGATAAGCAAGAACTGAGGCAAAGATTTCAGCCAGGAAGTTGAGAACATGAACTACATCAGTTGAAATGGGATCGTAATTCCGTCGAAGGCACCAACAAACCCATTTACGCCAAGCCAATCTATAAGCCTTCCTTGTTCCAGGTGCCCAGGATTCAGACACGAGTCTGAAAGCGCTCTCCGAAAGTCCCGGGAGCTGCCATTGTCTCCTGAAATCCTCCATGCCATCTTTGACATGAATCCTTGAAGAACAAGGGGGTGACATTCTCCCTGAGGGTCTGTGATTACTTTGTCGAAGGTAGGAATGGGAAGTGGGAAGTCCACACTCATTTCTAACAAGATGGGGAACCAAGCCTGGGATCTCCATAGGGGGGTTATAACTACTACTATTTCCTTGTTTCTCTGAACTTGAAGGAGGAGACGTGGGAGCATGGCAAAAGGCGGGAATGCATAGGGTTTTAAACCAAGCCAGTTCTGGAGGAAAGAGTCTATCCCCAAGGCCATCGGGTCCTGTCTCCAGCTGAAAAATTTGGGGAGTTGAGAGTTGACTGTCTGCAAACAGGTCTATTCCAAATGGACCCCATAGCGACTGGATGGCTATGAAGGTTCCCTGTTCAGTTTCCAGTTGCTAGAATCTTTGAAATTCCTTGAGAACAAGTCTGCTACCCCATTGTTCAATCCCGGAATATGTTCTGCAATGACTGAAATGCCCTTGTTGAGGCAGTACGTCCAGAAATTCTTGGCTAAATCGGAGAGACCTTTGGAATGAGGACCTCCCATTTTGTTCACGTACCTCACAGCCGATACATTGTCCATGCGAAGCATGACTGAACACTTCATCATGTTCTTGGTGAAGCTCTGGATTGCAAAGGATCCTGCCAGTAGTTCTAGGCAGTTGGTGTGTAGATCCTTCTCTCGGGGCGTCCAAAGTCCCCCTGTTGAAGAGTTGCCACATGTGGCACCCCATCCCTCCAGGCTGGCATCCGACTCTACTACTAAGTCCGGATCCTCCCCGAAGATTGCTCTTCCGTTCCATGCCTCTGCATTTTTCAACCACCAGAGTATTTCTTTCGTGGAATCTTGGTCCAGGGAAACTATCTGGGAGTAGGATGGATTCTTCCAGAGGGCTCTGGTTTTGAGTCTCTGGAAGGGCCCGATAGTAAAGAGGACCCGGATAAATGGCTTGGATAGTCGAGGACAACAGGCCCAGTAACCTTGCTAGACTCCTTAGAGGGAAGCAGTGAATCTTTAGAATTCTCCTTAACTCCTTCCTGAGTTTTCTGACTTTTTCCCCTGGCAATTTCAATTCTGCTATAACTGTATTTACTGAAAAACCCAGGAACTGTGTCTCTTGGCTTGGAGTTGTTAGTGATTTTTTGGTATTTATAACGAAACCTAGATGTTTCAAAATGTTTATGGCAAGATGTGTGTGTTGGGAAGCAACCTCCTTGGACTGAGCCATTATTAAAATATCGTCCAGATAAAGGATTAGTCTTACTCCTTTGCTTCTCAGCCAGCCTGTTATTGGGCGAAGGACCTTGGTGAAACACCAAGGGGCTGAAGAAAGTCCGAAGGGGAGACTGGAGAATTGCCATAGTTTGCCTTCCCAAAAGAATTGGAGAAACTTCTGATGTGGGGGCCAGATGGGGACGGTTAGGTAAGCATCCTTGAGATCTAGTCGAGTAAGCCAATCCCCTTTCCTTAAGACATCTCTGAGAAGGTGGATTCCTTCCATTTTGAAATGGCGGTAAACCACCCATTGGTTTAAGTCCTTTAAATTTATGACAGGTCTCATCTTTTTGTCTTTCTTTTCTACTAGAAAGACATTGCTGACAAAGCCAATCTCTTGTCCCTCCCGGATTGCATCTTTGGCAAACAGGTCTCTTACTTCTTGGGTCACGAGTGCGGAGTCTTTCTCCGAGAACCAAATTTCCCGAGGAAGTCTTTCCTGAACAGGTAGTTCTATGAACTCTATTTTGAAGCCCTTGTCGGTGTCCAGTACCCAAGGGTCTTGAGTCACCATGTTCCAATTTCCAGAGAAAAGGGCTAGTCTCCCTCCCACCTTTGTAGGAGTATCTGAAAGGTCTTTGGTTGGACTTACCTGTTGAGAAGCTTCTCTGCCTTCTTTCCCCTCTGAAGCCTCTTCCGCGGAATCTTTGCCTTTGGGGGAAGAAGGATGATTGAGATGCGAAGCCAGGTTGTGGGAATCTTGCTCCTCGTCCCATGAAGGGTCTTGTTGAAAAATTTCCACGGCCGGGCAATCGACCCCGCATCCTCCCGGCCCGGGTAAAAACTCTATTATTAAAAACTCTTTTTATATCTTATAGATTTTTGGATGGAGTTGAAAACTCCTACATATTTGGCCATTTCCTTGATAAATTCTTCTCCGAAAAGAAGGCCCTGAAAGGATGCTCCCCCTTCTTTGTTAGCTAGTTCGACTAGCTTGGGGTCAATTTTTAATAGCACACTCTTTCGCCTTTCGTTAGAAAGTGCAGTGTTCGCGTTGCCCAATAGGCAGATCGCTCTTTGCGCCCATTGACGCAGCTCTTTTGGGTCTATGGGAGTGTTGTTAAGATAGCCTCCTTCGGCTAGTTCAAAGATTTTGGTGAGAGGACCCGTAATGTCTAAGAGTCTATCCTGACATGATTTAAGTCCTTTGTCAAGACCTTTTCTCGGGTCTCTTCCGGTTTTGGCAATGAATGCCACTACTTTACTATCCAAATCTGGGGTCACAGTTATTTTATCTGGTAGGGAGGGGCGGGGACATTCAGATCTAAGTCGAGATCTGACTTCTTTAGGTATCTCTTTGCGTAGCCAGAAGGAGAGGTATTCTCCAATGTGATGAGACGGGACCCATTCCGGAGAGAGGGGGTGTTTGATAAGGAGAGGGTCAAACATATATTCCCCTAAGGGGTCAAGGATTCCCATTTTAGACCCTGAGGCCCCTGATGCCTCACCTCAAGTGTCTGTAATTTCGCCTTCCTCTTCGGAATTGAAGTCTGAGGAATAGGAGAGGTGGATTTCATCCTCTAATCCATCGTCACTGTCGATGGAGATAGGAAGGTTAGGGCCTTTGAACCGCCCATCCGTTGTGCCCGAGGCACTGTCATTGTCACCGCCAAAGCGTGAAGTCAAGAGGGTAGGGTCAGAGCTCCTCTGTTTTTTTAAACCTTTAGCGTGGTTAGATTTAAGCTGTCTTTTTCTTTGCGCCGGAAAAAAGTTATTGTCCTTTTCTTTCCATGGAGTTGGATCAAGACTGAGGTGAATTTGTCCTACCTTTTTGTCTGTTCCTTTTTTTTTTTTTTATTTATTTTATTTAAGAATGCTCAAATCTGTGACGAGTTGGGAATGAGGGGCATCCGGTAAAGAATCCGGTAAGATTGTGGCTTTTCTAAGACTGTTTAATGAAAAGGGGAGTCTCCGTGGACTCGCGGGAGATCTCCGACATGGCCCGTCTCCACAGCAACTCAGCGTGGCCCCTCCCGGCTTCGGGTGAGGCCGCAGAGTCGCTGCGGAGACAGGGGACGCAGCGCACTGATTAGAACGGACCGGCGTTGGAAGGAGGCCGGTCCGCGTGCGTAATACGAGGCTCAGCACGGGACCGGCGTTTGAAAGACGCCGGTCCTGTGTAAGAGGAACTTTCCCCGGCCTAAAGGAGCCGAGGAAAGGCACGGCAACAGTGTCAGGCTAAAAAGCCGAGGGAAGGCACGGCAACAGTGTCGTACGGGGTGAAAATGCCTCCCTCCGGGCTCAAATTTTTAGCATTACGAGGTGGGGGCACATTGTGTGCGTCTCGGGCCCGTCAAAGATAAAACGGGGGAAGAGCTCCTTACAAATTAAGCCCAGAAGCAAGTTAGGACCCGAAAGGGGGTGCGAAAAGGACCATAAAGGGGAAAACAAAAAACGACCCAATATGACAGGCATTAACAGAAAGAAAGCAAGCAAGGTCCGTGTTGCGCAGACAGTGGGAAAGGGGCAAAGGGGAACTTTCAGCCAGTCGTCAGGCACCTGTAACAGTCAGCCCACATATCTATAACAAGTACAGATCAAGAGCAGATAAATAGGTACTTATCTTGTGAGCAGCAGCAACAAAGAAGGGAGATGTCTACGTTCACATGGACTATATACTCCGTTAGAATGTTTTGAAGTTCTAGATCTCTTCATTGTTGCTGCTGTGAGCTGCGCAATAAAGGAGATTTGCATAATGTTGGCCTCCGTGTCGTGCCATAAAATTGGGTTACTGGTAAGTACAGTTGTAAGTATTTTTCAGAGTCAGTGCTGGGCACCAAGATCCAGCACTGGGAGCTCACCCAAGAGCAGGTGAGTATTTTCGTTTTCGTTACTCGGCTGATTTTTGGTGAATATTTTAAGTTTTGAAAAGTCCACACTTAAAAGAAATTTCAGGAAAAGCCAGTCAATGTTACCCTATGGAGAAAATTGAGTTATCAGTTTAAAGGTAAGTACTCGACTTGCAGAGATACGGTTCAGGGCATAGACTCATGGGTCTCCCAGGGTCAGGTGGGTACAATTGGTTCACCGTCAGCGGCACAAGGGCGGCCGGGTGCAGAGAGAGTTAGGCCCAATGTTATCCTATGAGAGGTAGGGGGGCCTTGGTTGGTGGCTGCTGACTAGAAGGCCACGCGGCTGTGGGAGCTGAGCTCCTGGTCACTTACTCAGGGCAAGTGGGGAAGTAGATAGGTGTAGAGGTTGCACTGCCAGGGCCACTCGGGCGGCTGGGTGCAGGGTGCTTTTGAGCCTTCGGGCGCTCAATTGATTTCAATGGGAAATCTCTGGTTTAGAAAAAGACTGCAAGCTCGGGGACGAAGATTCTTCAGGTGCCACCACCACTTCGAGAGGTAAGTTGGGTAGTTGGAGGATAGGTAGGTACCCCGGGATTGGGCACAGGGGGCCGTCGGGTGCAGGGGTGCCTTTTGGTGTCTGGAAATCTTCCCCTCTGTTGATCGCGGTTGGGGGGGCACCTGGTTCTGAGGCTGCAGGCTTCTTCAGGAGTGTCGAGGGAGGTCCTTGGGTGCCGGACTCGGGGTCACAGTCGCCGTGGGGTCGTCCTCGTGGTCTTTGATCACTCCGGCACAGGTCAGGCTTGGCTGGTGTAGAGTGTGCTGGGTTCGCGGTTCCAGGCTGCTGCCAGGGATTAGAAGTAGGTTTTGAGTAGAGCCTCTACTCATGGGAGTCCCAGGGGTTTAGAGTCAAAAGGTAGCCAGGTCCTCCGGGGTTTGTGAGGTTGCTGGCCACAAGAGAAGCCGGGTTGGAGCAGGTTCGAGGGTCGACAGGCCGGTAGGGCTGGGGCCAAAGCAGTTGGTGTCTTCCTCTTCTTAGCAGCTGCAGGGCAGGTCTTCTAGCTCTTCTTCGGATTTTGGAATCTGGGGAAGGAAGGTTCAGGGTGCCCCTAAATACTAGATTTAGGGGCGTTACAGGTAGGTGAAGGGCAGGGACCAATGGGTCCCAGTCCTGGGGTGGGTACACCCCCTATCCTGCCACTCTCCACTGGGAGTGGGCAATAACCATTAGTTTCCAAAACATGACAGTTGATTATGGTAGAATGCTGCATCTCTGAGCCAACCGTCTCTATGCGGCTTGCGCTTTCGGCCCCAACAGATCGCCACACGTCTCTTCACCAATAGCAGCCGCCAGTCTCTAGTGTTTGTCAGGAGGTTCTTGACGTATCCTTGTAGGGCATTCAACGGGGTGCGCTCCAGCCTGCATTCCATTCAGTGCATCAAACACACAGCCCGTATCTCGCCACCTCCGAGCATTCCCAGGCCAGGTGCATGAAGGAGGCCTCAGGCATTCCGCAGCGAGCACATTGCGTATCTGCACTCAACCCGGCTCTGCGTAGCCACACAGGAGTCCTGTACAATCTCTGGAGGTGTTTAAAATGAATAAGCCTCAGCCAATTGGGTGACATATCCCTGGATTGCGTGCAGCAATAGGTCCATACACCTTCCTCAAATGGGGGCTCCCAAATTCGCGCTGGGCAGGGGGAACGCTTATAGGGGAGTCGCGCTGCATGCCAGAGTAAAGATGGGTTATAAGTATGCGGGGTGAAGGATTGGTTAGAAATGCTTCCAGGACGTGAAACGCTGGTGGCGCGACCGGGAACGAGGCATAGTGCGCTTGCATCGCCGCCCGTAGCTGAAAATATGTCAACCTGTCCAGGAGGCCCAAGTGTTTGTCTCCCAGTGCGGCATCCAGGTCGATAAAGACACCGTCCAGGAATGCTCGCCCCAGTGTGTGCAGCTAGAGCTTGCGCAGTCGCTGACAGACCCCTGCCTCAGCAGTAAAGGGCAATGCCGGGTGACTAGTGAGCGGCACCGAAGGTGCAAACAGAATGTCCAGCAGTGCTCTGCGACGGTGCATCTGGCACGCCCAAACCGTGCAACCAACGTTGTCAATTTCGGACCATGGGCGGTTCTGGGGTCGAAACAACACCATGTGCAATGTAATTGGGCCCACTTGGTTGCTCTCAGGGGCCGTGTGCGCCATAAGCGGGGTCAGGTATATCCAATGGAACCCGAATTGGGCCTGTGCACAACTATGGTACAATTCCAATGTTTGACGCACCAAGGCCTCCTTGTTCAAACGGAAGCGTGTGGGTCTCCCAGGCCACACGGGGCTGCCCGCCCGCCCAAGCCAGAAAAATAAAATTTGAGAGAAGCCCCTTCTTGAATTCTAACGTGAGAGGAAGCGGGAGAGTAATGAAAGTATATAAAAACTTGGGCAGTATCACCATCTTGGCAATGACGATTCGGCCGGCCAAAGAAAGAGGAAGCGCTTTCCAGTGGGGTAATCGACTCTCCAGCCACTCCATGAGCCTGCCGTAGTTATATCGCCACAACTCCTCGTGATCCCTGCTGACCCAGATGCCCAGGTATTTCACTGGGGAGTCGCCCATTAGAGTAGAAACTCTGACTGGAACGTGTCCGTGGCAGCTGTGAGCTGGAAAATCGTGGACTTTTCCCAGTTTATAGTGATACCAGAGAGGCCGCCAAATCTGGTGCTCTCTCATATAAGGGGGTCAAGATTAGTTACTGGGTGCTTGACGTATAGGGTCACATTGTCTGCATACATGGACTCCAGAATCACCTGGGGTGTAAAAGCAAAACCTCTCCGTGCATGGTACTGTCGCAGCCTGGCCGATAATAGCTTCATAGCAATAGCGAAGAGGAGAGGCGATAGCGGGCACCCCTGTCTAGTGTCGCGGGCCACCTCGACGGGGGGGGGGGGGGGGGGTCAGGGGTGGAACCCCTCCGTTAATCCACAATCTGGCTGTCGGGGTAGTGTAAAGTAATGCTATTTTTTGAGAAAGGCATGACTCATGCCAATAAAGGCGAGGAGTGTAAATAAATAAGGCCATTCCAGCGTATTAAACGCTTTAGTTGTGTCAAGGAAAACGGCGGCGGAGGGAGGGGTCCACCTCCTGCATCACCGTGAAGAGGGTACGGAGGTTGTGAGCCGTGCTTCTGCCAGGGACGAAGCCACATTGATCGGGTCTGGGTATCGTGGGGAGCAGTCGCGTGGCCAGGTGTTTTGCAAGGATTTTATTGTCGATGTTAATCATCGATAGTCGGGGATAGGAGTCACACAGTTGTGGGTTCTTGTCTGGTTTAAAAATGGTCACTATGAGTGCCTCGCGAAGGGAAGGGGGAGAACAACCCGTTCAAGTGAGTCCTCATACATGCTGAGGAGATGGGGCGCGAGGAGCGGCGCAAACTCCTTATATTAGGCGGTGGCGAGTCTGTCCAATCCTGGTGCTTTATCTCCGGCCATGGGTGGCATTTGAATTAGAGGGCATTTTTCAAAAGGCCTTCTTTTTTACCCACTGTCTTACATTTGGAAAGTAGAAATGCATAGAAAGACAACTGGTAATAACACTTGTTCTACTAGTCTGTGTTCACCAATAAAAATGGTACCCCACTTGTGTGGGTAGGCCTAGTGCCTGCTGCAGGAAACGGCCCAATACGAAACGTGGACCCATCACCTTTTTGTTTTGCAAAGTGTGTAGGTGTTGATTTCGGACACTAGCTCAGCCGGCACCCAGGATAACCTAGCAATGCTGTACATTTTTTAACACTAGACACCCAGGGGAATCCAGGAGGGGGTGACTTGTGTGGCTCTCACCAGGTTCTGTTACCTATAATCTCTTGCACAGCTAAAGCTTTGAAAAACGAAAAATACACATTTTCCTCACATTTCTGTGATGGAAAGTTCTGGAATCTGCAGGGAGATACCTACTTCCATAGCATTCCCCCAAGTGTGCCGATAAAATTTGTACCTCACTTGTGTGGGTAGGCCAAGTGCCCGTGGCAGGAAACAGCCCAAAACGCAACGTAGACACATCACGTTTTTTTGAGTAAAACGGACCCTTTTTTTGCAATGTGCCTATCTGTGGATTTTGGGCCCTAGCTCAGCTGGCACCTAGGAAAACCTAGCAAAGCTGCACATCTTTGAAAACTAGACAACCGAGGAAATTGTGTGGGTGGGCCAAGTACCCGCAAAATTTCGAGTATTGGGCCTCTCCGCAGCATGTGTAGGAAATCTGCTCCAACTGTGGACAGGAGAACGCCCTCCCAAAGTAAATGGCATGCAACGTTTTTAGCAATAAACACATCTGGTGCACTACGTTATAAAAATTTTAATTGTGAATTAGTGGAGGTTCTCTTCACCCCCTTGTATATGCCCTCCCATTCTTTATCCATGAGTCACCCAGTATCTCCTGTGATCTACCCTGAATCGTTAGGGTGTACAATGGGAAGTCCACCTGCAGCGCCGTGTAAACATGGGAAACTAACTTTTTCCCCCCAGTCAAACTGAGCAGAATCACAAGAGTCTGAGACTCCTGGGGTGTGTCCAGGAATATTGGGCAGAACCCCTTCGCTGTAGCTGCAATCTTGGCAAACTGCAACAATTGCCTGTCTCTCAAGTTAAAGAGTTTCATAGCATCAGCCAGTGTAACAAATGTATCACTGGGATATAGATCTTGCAAGGTTTCACAACACCCAGCACGCCACCGGTCGACGCACATTGCCTGCATGAAGGGGAACAAAGTCCAGATGCACATATCCAGTGCACAAGGAGTGCGACCTAACACCTATCGGACAAACTTTCTCAGGTAAGACACACTAACCCTGAACACTTATGGCACTGAGGTACAAGTAACTCACCTTCGGTAACGATGTATCTGGTAGAGACGATTCTAGCTGCAGATTCATTAACCTAGAATTATCCCCAGGCGTAAGACTGGACCCGGAAAACTTTCTTGCCCAGCATCTCTGCACGCCGGGGGGCGGTACCTCGTGACTCCGCCCCGACGTCCTCCACTGGCGTAACGTCAGCAAGGTCACATAAGCCCCACCCCGGCGCGCTGACGTCAGTTTGCTTCGGAGAACTTTTCCGCGCCACAACGTGGAGCCATCACAACAAAACTGAGGAGAGCATGGGAACAGTGTGCGAAAAAACCAGAGAAACAAAGAGAGAGAGAAAGAGAGAGAGAGAGACAAAAGGTGAGGAACAGCACCAGGCGATACCGAGGCGCCAGGAGACAACAACAGGAAAGCCAAAGCAGGAAGAGAGCAGACCACCTCTGAGGAACAACTGTGTAAGCCAGGTGGTAGCACAAAAGTACCAGAAGACCACAGCAGTAAAGTCACAGTAGGGAGAGCGGCAACCCTCCGCGGAACCACCGTGCCAGCCAAGGCGAGAGCCGGGCAGGAGGCACAAGCAGTGGAAAGCGCTGTAAGAGAAAGAGAGAGAGAGAGAGAGAGACTGCAACCACAGACCACACAGCAAAGGGCCACAAAACCGGAACAGAGGGGCAACAGTAATCCACCCCCAGACTACACAGTCAAGGAGGGCCAGAGCCTCTGAAAGGAGCAGGAGGCCAAGGACAGGCAAAATAACCCCCAGCGTAGAAGACTGCAAGGGGATCAGAAATTGTAACAACAAAGGGAAAAGAGCAAAAGCAGGCCCCTACACTGGAGAGAACCCAGCTGGAGGGAAGTCAGACAGGCAGAAAACGAAAAGGACCCCCACAGAAGACAAGACACCCAGCGGAAGGCTAGTGCAGAAAACCAAGCTGAGGGTCCTCGCAGAACGGGGAGGAAGGGTGGGTCGTGAAGGAATCTGCAGCTAGAATTGTCTCTACCAGATACATCGTTACCGAAGGTAAGTAACTTGTACATCTGATAGAGACTACTAGCCACAGATTCCTTAAAGAACAAGTTACTTACCTTCGGTAACGATGTATCTGTAAGAAACATTAGTTAGTTAGATTCCTCACCTTAGAATATCCCCAGGCGTCAGACTGGATCCGGAAGATTTTTCATCAGCAATACCCCTTGCGCGTCGCTAGGCGTCGTCTGCGGATCCGCGTCCGTCGTCGGCGTCGTGCGCCGGAATGACGTCTGAGTACTTAACCGCCGCCCTCGCGCGCTGACGTCAGTTCTTGTACATAGCCTTCCGCGCCAGGAATGCAGAGCCATGCAAGAGACCGACACTGGTGACAAAAAATTCTAGGGCCCTGAAAGGGATAGCCTTAACCCTAGATGTCAGTTCGCAGAACGGAGAGGATGGGTGGGTCGGTGAGGAATCTAACTAACTAATGTTTCTTACAGATACATCGTTACCGAAGGTAAGTAACTTGTTCATCTGAAAGAAACACGTTAGTTAGATTCCTCACCTTAGAATAGATACCCAAGCAATACCAACCCCGGTGGTGGGTCTGCGAACCAAGATCACACCAGAAAGTCCTGGAGGACAGAACGGCCAAGGAAGCCATCCCTCCGGACTTGGCTGTCTAGGCAATAATGCCTGGCAAACGTGTGCAGCGAAGTCCATGTTGCCGCCTGACAGATGTCCTGCAAAGGGACTCCCCGTCCCAAAGAAGTAGTAGCCGCTGTGGCCCGAGTAGAATGGGCGCGCAGCCCAACAGGCGGATCCTTTTTTGCCAAGGAATAACAGATTTTTATATACAAAACGACCCACCGGGAGATGGTCCGTTTGTGTACAGCTTTTCCCTTCTTTGCACCCACCTAGCCAACGAAAAGCTGGTCGTCCACTCGGAACTGTTTAGTGCGGTCCAAATAAAAGGAGAGCGCACGTTTTGGGTCCAGACGGTGGAGCCGCTCTTCCTCTTTGGAAGGATGCGGAGGCGGAAAGAAGGTGGGCAAGGTGACAGATTGCCCAAGATGAAAGGGGGTCACCACTTTCGGTAGAAAGGAAGGACGAGGCCGAAGGACAACCTTGTCCGGATGAACAGATAGAAAAGGAGGCTTGGACGAAAGAGCCTGGAGCTCACTCACCCGTCTAGCCGAGGTGATGGCTACCAGGAAAGCAGTCTTAAGATTCAGAAGATGAAGAGGACAATTGTGAAGAGGCTCAAAGGGAGCGCACATCAGGAATGTCAAGACAAGATTCAAGTCCCACTGAGGCATTACGAAAGGGACAGGAGGGAACGTGTGAGTAATGCCTTTAAGAAAGCGTGACACTACAGGGGACTTGAAAAGAGAGGGCTGATCTGGAAGCCGTAAGAAGGCAGAGAGAGCAGCAAGATAACCTTTCAAGGTGCCCAGGGCAGAGCCCTGCCGGGCCAAAGAAAGAAGAAAGAGGAAAGAGGAGAACCTCAGAAAGAGGGGCGGAAAGGGGATCCACAGCCACAATGCCCCAAATTTGTTCCACCGGCAGGCGTATAGCGTCTTTGTGGAGGGACGCCTGGCTGCCAGAATGATATCACAGACTTCAGGAGGCAAGTCAAATGGCATCAACTGCCGCCGCTCAATCTCCACGCATGGTGGTGGAGGCTGGACAGGTTCGGGTGGAGGACCGTCCCCTGCTGCTGCGACAGAAGATCCTCCCGAAGGTGCAGACGTATCGGAGGATCGGTCAACATTCTGAGTAGCTCGGGACACCAGTAACTTCGTGCCCAATCCGGAGCCACCAAGATGACTTGGGCCCGGTCGCGCTTGATCTTCTTCAGCACTCTGGGCAGAAGTGGTATAGGCGGAAAGGCGTACAACAGACCGCAACTCCACTCGCGACGAAAAGCGTCGCCGAGCGAGTGCCGCCTTGGAAATTCCAACGCGCAGAACTGCTGACATTGCACGTTCTCGTCGGTGGCGAATAGATCTAACCAAGGCTCTCCCCACTGCTGAAAGAGACCTTACGCCACCTCGGAGTTCAGACGCCATTCGTGATCCATCATGCACCGGCGGCTGAGTTAGTCTGCTCTGGCGTTCAGAGAGCCCGCCAGATGTTGAACCACCAGGGTGACGCCCTGGTGTTCCAGCCATGTCCAGAGGTGCAGAGCCTCCTGACAAAGGGTCCACGACCCCACCCCGCCCTGTTTGTTGCAATACCACATGGCGGTGGTGTTGTCCGTGAACACCTGCACGACACTTCCCCGGACAGAGGGAAGGAAGGCTTTCAGTGCAAGTCGGATCGCTCGCAGCTCCAACAAGTTGATGTGGAGGCGAGACTCCGCCGGAGACCAGAGGCCTCTGATCTCCGCCTCTGCCATATGGCCACCCCATCCCAGGAGGGATGCATCCGTCACTACGACATGCTCCGGTAGGGGTAGGGAGAGGCTCTTGCCCGTGACCCAATCGCGGTCCGTGAGCCACCACTGCAACTGCTGTGCAGTGCCCTCCGAGATCAAGACATGGTCGGACAGGTTGCCGTGATGCTGGGCCCACTGAAACTTCAGGTCCCACTGCAGAGCCCGCATGCGCCGCCTGGCGTGATGCACTAGTAGGATGCAGGAGGCCATCAGCCCCAGAAGCCGCAACACTAGCCTGACCGAAACCCAGGATAGAGGCCGAAAGATGGGAATCAGGGTCTGTATATCCCGGACCCGCTGAGCCGGTGGATGGACCCGGAACTGCGCCGAATCGAGAACCGCTCCGATGAAGAGGAGCTTCTGAGAGGGGCTCAGGTGTGACTTCGGCACATTGATGCAAAACCCCAGCAAATGCAGGAGATCCGCCGTAGTCTGGAGGTGGGAGAAGACTGCCTGGGGCGAGCCCGCCTTCAACAACCAGTCGTCGAGATAGGGGAAGACTGGAACCCCTGATCTGCACAGATGAGCTGCGACCACCGCCATCACTTTCGTGAACACCCGAGGGGCACTGGTAAGGCCGAAGGGGAGCACGGTGAACTGAAAGTGCTCCTGACCCACCGTGAACCGCAGGTAACGCCGGTGGGCCGGCAGGACGGGGATGTGGAAATATGCGTCCTGCAAGTCCAACGCTACCATCCAGTCTCCAGGGTCTAGGGCAGCTAGAACCTGAGCCAAAGTCAACATTTTGAACCGTTCCTTCCGGAGGAAGGCATTGACGTTCCGGAGGTCCAAGATAGGGCGTAGGCCCCCTTTGCCCTTCTTGGGAACCAGAAAGTAGTGGGAACAACAACCATGACCTACTTCTGGGCTCGGAACGCGCTCGACGGCCCCCTTGGCCAAGAGGGCCGAAACTTCCTCGTGGAGAAGATTCAAATGATCCCCCGAGATACGGTGGTGCTGCGGTGGCATGGCTGGAGGGGTCGTCTCGAAGGGGAGGGAGTAGCCCCTTCGGACAATTTGCAGCACCCACCTGTCCGACGTGATGGAACGCCAGTGGAGCAGGTGATGGCGAACTCTGCCGCCCACTGGCGTGGAATGGGCCTGAAAACTCGGACAAGGAAGGCTTTGAGGCGGATGCTGCGGGGGTGGATGTGGACTGACCGCGTTGTCCTCCGGTACTGCCTCGGCGGAAACCACGTCCGCGACCGCGTGCAGGCTGGTTCTGCGGCCGGTGGCTAGGCGGACGTGAGGAGGTGCCCCTTCCTTGGCCAAGAAAGGAGCGAAAAGCGGAAGTTTGTGGCCGCGGGGCCGAGAGGCCCAAGGACGTGGCCGTAGCCCGGGAGTCCTTGAAGCGAGCCAGCGCACTGTCCGCTTTCTCACCAAAAAGGCGAGCGCCATCAAAAGGCATGTCCATGAGGGTGCTCTGGACATCCCCTGAAAAAGACGTGGACCGCAGCCAGGCGTGACGTCGAAGCGCCACCGTGGTAGAAATCGCCCTACCCAGCGAGTCCGTAGTGTCGAGTCCACATCGGATAGCATGGCGCGCTGCATCTCTCCCATCGGCCAGGGCCGAGGAAAGCCGCGCCCGGGCCTCCTCCGGGCACAGTGGCAGCACGTCCTCCACCGCATCCCACAGAGAGTGGGAATAACGGTCCAAAAGACAGGCGGTGTTCAAAGACCGCAGGCCCAAATTGAGCGAAGAGAACAGCTTCTTACCAAACTGTTCCTGTCTCTTGGAATCCCGGTCCGGAGGAGCGGACGGGAAGGAGGATTGGGAGGTAGAGGCCTGGATAACCAGACTCTCGGGGGTGGGGTATTGGGACAGAAAACTGGGGTCGCCCAGAGCAGGGCGGTGGCGCCTGGCAACGTTCCTATCCACAGGAGGGACTGTGGAGGGCTTGGACCAGGTGCCCTGCAGAACGTCAGTGAGGGCCTCATTGAATTGCAGCAGAGGCTCAGTGGAGCATGCGGCAGACTGAAGCACCTCAGTGAGGATGTTAGTCCTCACAGCCACGGCCGGCAGCTCAAGCCCAAGGGCTTCGGCCGCCTTGCGCAGCACCACAGAAAAAGCTGCACCCTCCTCCGAAGCCACAGTCGGAGGAGAGATGAATCCAGTGTCCGGTGAGGTATCCAACCCACTGGCCTCCCCCAGTTCATCTGCCCAGTCTTGTGCAAGTTGGCTCTGAAGGGCCATAGGGTCCTCAGACCCCTCCCAGTCGCCCCCGTCATCCGATTCCTGGTAAACAGGAGGAATGATCGGACCCGGGGGATAGACAATGTGTGTCTCTAGCGGCGTCTGATGGCGCCGCATCGGCGTCGGAACCGGACAGGGGCTGAACCGGGGATCGACGTCGACCGGAGCCAGCGTCGGGGGTGGTATCGGTGTCGGCGCCGGTGGATGAGGCGTATCGAGGTCGACCGGCGTCGACGGGGGCCCAGGCTCGGGCCCATCGGGGACCTGCGGCGTCGGGGCCGGCGCCTCCAATGGCGCCGGGGCCGGAGCCGCCGGCATGCGAGGTCGCCCAGTCGAGTCCGCGGGGCCCGAAGGCGCGCCAGCGGGCGTCGACGGCGGGGCCAGGCTCCTCATGGCCGAGAGGAAGGCACTGGCCCCCGCCGGCGTCGCGTCAGTCCCAGGGACCGTCGGGTATGGGGACTTGCGTGGCGCCTGCGGCTCCTGCGGAGCCCCGGGGGTGGAACCACCCGGACCCTCGGCCGAGTCACGCGACCGGCGAGGGGAGTCCGAAGAGCGGTGTCGCTTCTTGGACTTCTTGGAGTGCCTCGACTTACCCGAAGACTTCGAGCCAGACGAGTGACGATGTCGAGTGCGTCTCCGCGACCGATCCTTGGACCTCCTTCTGGACCGGGATCGAGAGCGACGCGGAGCCGAGTGGCGAAGCTCGAGAAGCTTGCGGGACCTAGCTTTCGAGGTCAGGGCCATACAATCGGAGCACGACGCCGCGTCGTGGTCGAGGCCCAAGCAGTACAGGCACCGCCGGTGATGATCGGTCACCGACATCAGTCGGTGACAGTCGTCGCAGGCCTTGAAACCAGGCATCCTACTGGCACCAAGGGGGGGGGCCCAGTCGGGTTTTAGGTAGCCCCGCCAGGGCTGCAATTCCGTAGTCAAGGCAGGAGAGGACTAGGGATTGGACTGCTAACTGCATGTCATCTGACAGTAAGAAAGGTTTAAGTTTCCTTAATGTGTTTAGTTGGTGACTGGCTCCTCTGGTGGTTGCACTAATGTGGTTTTGCATATTGAAGATGTTTGTCCAAAGATATAACTAATGATTTAGCGGAGTTCACAATGTGAGGAGTGCAGTTGAGCGCAGTTAGTAGTTTGAGCCAGTCTTGAATGTGGGCTGAGTGATTTTGGGGAGCAATCAGGAGGAAATGGGTCTTGAGCGTATTTAGCATAAGCTGATTATGAGTTAGCAACTGTTGGGTTTTTAGCAGAGCAGATTTAACAGTTTAGATGTCATCAGGAGATCAGATTTTTAGGTATAATTGAGTTTTGTTGGCATACTATGGTTTTGAATGTTTGTGCAGTTCAGAATTTCGGTGAAGGGTTCTATGAGTAGGTTAAAAAGCGTGGGTGCGAGTTCGGATCCTTGAGACACTCCGATTGGTTGCGGCATACTGTTAGACAGCGCCCCAAAAGCCTCAAGGAACGCAAGGGCCACCTCGAACCCAGTGAGAAGAGGTAGAACCAAAGGCAGGGCAGGGCCCACCAGAAGAAACACAGGCACAGCGATAGAAAAGAGCTGAATACACCTCGACCGCAAGCAACGAGCAAGGCCAGAACGGCGCCACTGCCAACCGCACAGGCGGAAGAAAAGCACAGTTGCGCGAAGCCCCAGTGAAACCAGAGGCAGGGGCGCAAGGAAACACATCAAGATCACAACGGTCGAGAAGAACAAGCGGGCCCGCACGGGTATGTCCCACCAGTAACAGGCAACACCACGGAACAGCGCACCCTGGACAAGGCCAGGGAGGGCCAGGACACACACTGATCCACGAAGAAGTGGAGGAACCAGCAGAAAAGAAAAAGACGGAGAACGGCCTAAGCCTGCCACCAGAACACAGAGGCCAAGGACAGCTAAACTCTCTGGAGCATCAGACAGAGCACCAAGCCAAAACACAAGACAAAAATGCAGAACCGCTACAACCCGATGACGCAGACAGCAGGCCAGACCGACCAAGCGACGTAGCGACATGGGGAAGGACGGATCTAGCGCAATCTGCTCCAATACAATTGGTAAGAAGATCGCACCTGGGACATACCGTGATGCCACGGAGAGCAAGGAACCTGGAAAGGGTGATCACCCCTCCCCAGCACAGGACAGAGCTATGTAATAGCTACAAGTACCCCACATAGGGTAGGTAATGTCCCAAGAACCATGGGAACACCTCTTAGGAAATAAATTCCGCAGCAGAGGACAAAACAGAAAGACCTGCAGAAAAAACCCACAGACTGCTTACCAAGCAGCCAATAAAGAAAACACAGAAGGCCTAATCTCAGGGCCTACCAGACTTACCAACAGCCAAAACCACAAGTCAACAAAAGGCCGGACCAGCAGCCAACAGCACCAAGGGCCCAACAAAAGGACCCCAAGGGCACAGGAACCATACAGAACACACAACCCTGGCTACCAGTCACAAGGCCCCAGGAAAAACAACAGAGAACACCTCCCAAAACACAGACCGGCAGTCAGATCACTAAGGAGGGGGGGGGGGGGGTGAATACGACGAAGCACAGCAAGAAACCTCTCAATGGCAGAATCCGCAGAGGCGTGGAACAACGGAGTGCCATCAAAGGGAAGGTCAACCAGCCGTTGCCTAACGTTCTCAGGGAAAACACTATCCCGTAGCCAGGCATGGCGACGAAGGGCCACTGAAGTTGCCATGGTATGACCAAGTACCGAGCAAAGAATAAACGCCGCCAGTTCCCGGCCATCCAACACATGGCGCCGCAGATCAACGCAGGCACCCTCCTGAGAAGCAGAAGACATAAAGGACTCCGCCGAATCCATCAAGCAAGAAGTTGCCCTGGCCAACACACACAGTGTTAAGGGCCCGCAAAGCAGCACTGGAGGCGGCGAAGATGTTGCGCCCCCAGGAAACTAACCACCGGGCCTCCCGTAACGGGGGAGACAACACCGATGGCAAGGAGGGAAAGGCTGTCTGTAAAAGAGGGCCCCTGGTAGGAGGGTGGAGGGAAAGACAGACCGGATCATGCGGAGCAGGACGGTGGCGGTGCAGAAGAGGCTGGGGCACCGGGTCCCCTGTGGCAGGACGCCCCCAAGTCCCCAAAAGAGAATTGTGGAACGCAGCCTCGAAGGGAAGAAGCAGCTCCCGTCCACCAGAGCCCTGATGGAGAACCTCCAGCAGATGATCCGTGGGGAAATGGGCAGCTGGATCGCACATGCGCAAGATTCCTGCAGCCGTGGAAACAGTCTGAGCGAAGGTAGCACTCTCCTTCGTAGGGCACTGCGGCAGGGAAAGCAGTTCCTCCGTGGGCGACTGCTGCAAGCTAAGGTGGCCGTCCCCCAGCCCAACTAGAGGAAGGAAAGGCCAAGCTCGAAAAGGAGGAGGTTGGACTGATAAATGGGGAACCTGAGGCGCCTCCAGCGAAGACTGCAGTGACGGCGAAGAGTCGTCCTTAGAGGACGCCGGGGAAAAGGCTACGACGCGGCGACCCGTCTCCGGAGAAGATTAAACCAACAACCGCCGAACCTCTGGAGAAAAGGGGGCATCCGAAGACTAATCAACGACTCGACGTCGGCCCAGCGCCGTAGGGTCCACCACCGGCGTCAGGTCAACGTCGACCGCGCCGAAAGGGACACCAGAACGACCTCTGCCACAACGCACGGTGCAGGAGACTGAGGCGGGGTTGGAGCCGGTGCGGCTAAGGAACGGCGCCGAAAAGGCGTCGACTCGAACTCCGTCGAGGCAGCCGCCTGCATTTAGAGACGAGAAGGGCCCGGGGACATGCCCCGACCTGCGGCGCAGACACGGCCAGCAGCTGCCAACGCCTGAGCGGCATCACCTCGGCCTCGGACAAGGCCGCCGCCTGCCCAGAGGACCGAGGGGGACTCGAGGACACGCCCCGAGCCCCGGCAACCTGCTGCGACACCACAGGGACCCCCGCAGGGGTTTGTGGCGAGGCAGAGGCTCTGTGGGCCATACGAGGGAACCCTGAAGGAGGGAACCCCGAAGGAGGGAACCCCGAAGGGCCGCACCCCGACAGCACCACATCCTCCGAACCTTGATACGAACCTGTCAGCGCCGGAGCCGTCGGCGATGTCGCAGGAGACCCCGCACGCGGCAAGGGATCCGCAGACGTCCCAGGAAGAGAAGGAGAAGAAGGAAGAGCCAAAGAGGCCTGCAAGGCTGCCGCATAGGCCTCCTTCTGGGCTATGGTCGCCCCTGCGCCGGGGAACAGCGGATAGGGTGGTGACGCACGGGGCCGCACCACCCCGGGAAACCCACACCCCCAACAGGCCGGGGACCGGGCCTCGGGGACAAACTGCGACACATACCAGCAGGTGAGTGATGCCCTTGCGGCCTTGGAGAAGGACGATGTTGGAGACTGAAGCGGTGGGTCTTGAAGCCGTCCTGCGGGGGACGGACCCGGCGACGCCGACATGGACCTCACATTTATGTAGAGGTTCAAATGAAGGCCCCATTAGTCTCGTGAGAACGATGTTTAGGTTCCACACAGGTGAGTGTGGCACCCTGGGGGAATTATTCTCTTAAGGTCTTCCATGAAGGCTTTTATGGCAGGTACTCTGAAGAGCGATAGATGCTGCCTATTTTGTAGATACGCTGCTATGGCAGCAAGGTGTAGTCTAATAGATGTGTAGGCTAGGTTGCATCTTTGTAGGTGTAGTAAGTAGCCTATGATGTGTCTATCCAACACATCTAAGGGATTGACATTGTTGTGACAATAGGTCACGAAACGTTTCCACTTGGCTGCGTAGCAAGCTCTAGTGGTAGGTTGTCTAGCTTCTTTAATGACGTTCATACAGTCAGGGGGAAGGTTAAGGTAACCAAATTCTAGGATTTTAGGAGCCAGATCGCAAGGTTGAGCTGAGCTGGGTCGGGGTGTCTGATCTCTCCATGGTTCTGGGTTAAGAGCCGTGGAGAGAGGTGTAACTTTTGGTGCGGGACTATGGAGAGTTCCAGCAATGTGGTGTACCACGGTTGTCTGGCCCAAGTCGGAGCAACTAGGATGAGAGTTAGGGAATGTTGCTGTAGTTTGCGCACCACTAATGGAATGACTGGGAGAGGCGGAAAAGCGTACGCAAATCTGCCTGACCAGTTCATCCATATCGCATTGCCTATGGACAATGGGTGTGGATATCTGGCGGCGAAGCTTGGGCATTTGGCGTTTTCGTGGGTGCCGAAGAGGTCTATCTGTGGTTGTCCCCACATTTGAAAGAATGGTTGAAGAACTTGTGGATGAAGTTCCCACTCATGGATCTGTTGTGTTTGACAGCTCAACAGATCTGCAATGGTGTTTTGGACTCCTGGAACATGTTGGGCTAGGAGAAAAATGTTTTGTGGTATGGCCCACCTCCATATGCTCTGTGCTAGCTGAGAGAGCTGCAGAGAGTGTGTGCCGCCCTGTTTTTGGATGTAGTACATGGCTGTTATGTTGTCTGTGCGGACTAAGACAGCTATGCCTGAGACGTGTGTTTGAAAGGCTTTTAGGGCTAGGAATATGGCCGGTAACTCCAGATGGTTGATGTGGAGTAACTTTTGTTGAGGTGTCCACCTGCCCTGCATGGTGTGATGTAGTAGGTGAGCTCCCCAGCCGGAGAGCGATGCGTCCGCAGTTAGAACTATTTGAGGAACCGGCTCTAGGAACAGTCGCCCTTTGGAAAGGTTTTTGGTGGTCCACCACTGCAGAGAGCGATGGGCACGACCGTCTACCAACACCAGATCTGATAATTGACCCCGAGCGTGGTTCCATTGGCGTGCTAAGCACTCTTGGAGAGGACGCATCTGGAGTCTTGCATGAGGTACTATGAATATGCAATAGACCATCATCCCTATAAGTTGCATAAACACTCGGGCTGGAAGAGAGTGTTGTGGTTGAAATTTGGCACGAAGAGCCTGTATGCTTGCTATCCTGGCGGGACTTGGGTATGCTAGCGCTCTTAAGGTGTCTATTGTGGCACCGAGGTATTGTTGTACGTGGGACGGATGCAGATAGGACTTGGCGTAGTTTACTGTGAAGCCCAGGTCGTGAAGTAGTTGGATAGTGGCATGAGTGTGTTGTACACACTGGTTGTATGACCTGGCTTTTATGAGCCAGTCGTCTAGGTATGGGAAGACGTGGATATGTTGTCTTCTCAGGTGTGCTGCCACTACCGCTAGGCACTTGGTAAACACTTGTGGTGCTGTGGTGACTCCGAATGGGAGTACTTTGAATTGGTAGTGCTGACCGTCCACTACGAATCTGAGAAACTTCCTGTGAGCGTTGTGCACGGGAACGTGGAAATCGGCGTCCTTGAGGTCTATGGTGGCAAGGAAGCCGTTCTTGCTGGAGTGTGACCATGTGAAAGTGGTCTGAGCGTATGTATTGGTTTAGGGGTCCGGGGTCCAAAATGGGTCTTAGAGAGCCGTCCTTTTTTGGTATGAGAAAATATATGGAGTAAACTCCCTTGTTTTGTTGGTGGGTAGGAACTGGTTCTATTGCACTTTTTTGTAGGAGGGAGATCACCTCCTGCTTTAAAAGTGACAAATGTTCCTGTGACATTGGGCGCTGTTTGGGTGGAATGGTTGGGGGGGTAGATGTTAGTTCTAGACAGTAGCCTGATTGATTTATCTGTTGCACCGTCTGAGGTGATGGTAGCCCAGACAGGAAGGAAATTGTGGAGTCTGCCCCCCACTGGAGTGAAATAGTCTGGGGGGAGTGGAGGGAAGTCACTGGGTGGGGGTGGAGGCAGAGCGGGAGGTGTTCGTTTTGCCTCTGCCTTTGTTGTTGTTACCCCTGTAACCGCCTCTTTGGTAACCCTAGTGAAGGTGGATTGGGTAGGGGCCTTGTAGGAAGTGGAGGCGCTGTCGGAGGAGTAGCCTCTGGTGGTGCTTCTAAAGGAGGAACGGCGAAAGAAGCGCCTGGGAGCTTGCAACTGCAAGGCTCCCATAGATTTTGCCGTGTCTTTTTCGAGGGCTACGTCGACATTAGGGCCAAACAGGTGTTTCTCATCAAAGAGGTGGTTGAGGATGGAACTCTGAACCTCAGGTTTGAACCCTGAAATGCGTAGACAGGCATGCCTACGCAGAAGGACACTGGTATTTATTGCCCTGGAGGCGGTGTCAGCTGCATCGAGGGTACAACGGATGGAGGTATTAGTGATGGTTTTACCCTCCTGAATTAATCTGTTGGCCCTATTTTGTATTTGTCAGGGAGGTGTTGCATTATGGACTCCAGCTCGTCATAATGAGCTCTGTCATATCTGGCTAGGAGTGCTTGGGTGTTAGCAATGCGCCATATGTTGGCCGCTTTGGACGCCGTGCGCTTGCCAGAGGCGTCCAGGAGTTTAGATTCCTTATCTGGCGGTGGAGCCTCACCTGATGCCTGGGAATTGGCACGTTTCCTGGCATTGGAGACTACCAGGGAGTCTAGTGGTGCGTGGCCTCTAATGTAGGTTGGTTCTGTTGGGGCGGGCTTATATTTTTTCTCAATGCGAGGGTAGATGACCCTGGCCCTAACCAGGTCTTTAAAGACCTCTGGTGCGTGCTTAATAACCCCCTTAAGCACGGGCAGAATTGAGGTGGACCTCTGTGCAGTGTCAAATGTGTCTAAGAGGAAATCCTTCTCCATGGGGTGTGTGTGGAGATCAACCCTGTGGTAGTGGGCAGCTCTATGGAGTAGCTGGTTAAAGCCCATTGTGTCCTCTGGGGGTGGGGGAGGGGTCTGGA
>NC_140594.1:183061225-183117967 GCF_964204655.1 Triturus cristatus | reverse complement strand
AACAATCTTATCTATACATGTTACGTCATATACATCCTATATTTGATAAAAAAAGGAAAAAATTCTTGTTCTCACAATCAACCATTAAATCATATGTATGTTATTGCATTTATCTGTTAAAAAGCTCATCACATTGAACAGTACTCTTTAAAACAAAATTTAATTCATTAAAATCATACATCAGTGGTATAAAAACAATACAACATTACATTATAGCACAATTTTAACAGAGAAAAAACCTATATCTAAAGACATTACAATTTGTCATCAATTTGACAGATCACACGGAAAGATATATACACTAAACCTGGATGAGTTCTATTATTTAATCTACAGGACAAAGTGTTTCCACAGATTCTGCCACACAAAAACAAAGGGCGTCGACGCGTTTCGATGGTATTGAATTATTGTTCCATCTTTATCAAGACTAGTAATTCGGGTCTCTGTTAGGCACTTGATAGATTATTACAGCTAACCTGTATTGTAAACAGATATAGAAACATCTCCATTATACACACATAAAAAGACCAAAGATAATCATACCACCAATTAACATTGTATTTTTTCTATCTAATCTAATACATATATATATATCATCCTATAGCTTTTTCTATTATTTTTTTGCACATATCATATTACTCCCTATATTGGTGGATCCTACCCGGCTTTATAAGCTCTTATTCTTATTGTTCTTCCTTATCCTTACTTTGCACTGGGCCATGGGGCATAGATATATAGTTTCTATAGTGATCCTCCTTATAATGATAATGGGCAGTCTTATCTCTCTATCATTATGTACATGGGGATACATTGTGCCTCTTATTTTTGATTTGCTCATCTTTTCTCTATATGATTATATGCATAGGATAGCATAATAACACCTGCCTTAGATTTATCGATGTGCCACAAACTATCTCTATGTTCTAATTTGTGCGTCTTTTCTAAATATTATTGTGTCCATAGGAAGAATTTTTTCTTGTTTCTGCCGTTAGGTTATTAATATTCCACGATCTGTCTTTCAGTGTGATTTTAGTCCCATTTTTTTTAAGATGTTAAATTATATCTCACCTGTATTTGCCGTCGTGGCTTTTATTTTTCTATTATAATCAACCTTGGTATATACTTGTTTCCTACCATAAATGACCTGAGGAGACAACAATAAAGATGATACCATTAGGAAGGCCTGTCTCTTAAGGCTTTAAGATATTCATAATAGCTGGAAGTCGTTTGTACCTTTCAATGATAATTCTGGATCGTTAGTGATTATAGAAGGAATTTCCCAGTCCTGCGTCTATTTCAATGTCTTGTATTAAACAAAATAGTTATACGCTCAGGTAAGCCTGCAATAATTACAGAAACACATCGGTAGTTTTTACACACGCCTTTATAAACTAGCGTAATTCCTATATTAAATAGACTAACGGCATCCTATCGTACCCTTGTGTTAAGGGTAGGATGAAAGAAAGAGTGTTTTCTCTTTTCTTATAGGGACTCAGCACCTTCTTTCAGGGAGTCAACCGATACTTATCCCCTCATTCTCTTGGGTTCATAAACTGTTAAAAAGGAAAGTATAAAAATATATATATCAATAAACTCCTTGCTTTTAAAAAGAAGTATTTACAAATTCCTACGCTACCATCGAGTTCCTCTGACTCCTTCTTTGCTCACCTTCAAGAATGGGAAAAACGTCCGGAATGCTGTATTCGTCTTCTCGCGTCCGTACGATGTCAGTGGATCATGGGAAAGAAGCCTGTTTTAAATACCCTGATAGGCGCTATGATTGGTCTAGAGATAATTGCTCATTAACTATTTGGCTTGTGTATTGTCCGCTATTCCTATCGGTGCTGTCTCTCCTTCTGTTGACCCGGAAGTGGTAAAAAAAACCCACTGCCAAGTGATATTTACCAAAGCGCTGACTATACCTCGTTTTACCAAGTCTAAGCGCATTCCATTCGTATTGGTCTAGGAATAATTATTGATTTATATTTCGGTTTCCATGTGATCCGCGTTTCCTAGCAATGCTGGCTCTCCTATTGAGGTCCCGGAAGTGGTAAGAACCCACAACCTGAGGGTTTTAGACTGCGCACTGGTGCTACCAACTTTTTACCCTTTCTAAAAGCATTCCGTTAGTATTACCCATTATCGCTGGCTCTATTCTTAAACACCCGGGAATAGCATGCACTTTTAAAATTTAGACTATGCGATGACTCTGCCATATTTCACCTTTGCTAAACGCAACTCGCATACATCGAAATACTACAATGGTATGCACGCCCATATAACCATCTGTGCACAGATTTACTTTTAAAATTGCAGACATATATCAATTGCTTAACGGATTTATTTCAGTAAGATGGTCCCTAGGGACTATTATTATTGCCACTCC
This sequence comes from Triturus cristatus, assembly GCF_964204655.1. NCBI lineage: Eukaryota > Metazoa > Chordata > Amphibia > Caudata > Salamandridae > Triturus > Triturus cristatus. The sequence goes on along the minus strand of NC_140594.1, from coordinate 183,115,581 downwards.
ACTCCTAATGGCTCTAAGATATGCAAAGGCTGACACCTCACTCATTGGCCACTGGCAATATATACAAGTAAATATTGACTGATTATAAAACTCGATATTTCTATATCTAAAATATACTACGGGCTAATAGGCTATTCAACCCTCTAGAGTTTGTTAAATACCCTCATAGTGGGCTGCGTTCTTTCCATCAGCCAGGACAGGAGGCCGAGGTAGGCCCGAAGGCCTTCTTCGACGACCGGAATCGAAGACTTCGATCGTTGAGTTGCGTTGAGTGTGGAGAACGCGATCGAGACAATACCGAACGGGGAAGGATTGCGCGCCGAATGGGAAAACTGGAACGGTTCCGAACTGGAGTACGAAGAACACATCCGAGCCCGATGGCGGAAAAAAACAATCTGAGGATGGAGACGAAGCCCATGCGCAATATGATCCAAAGGAGGAGTCGCATACCTTGTGACTTCCAAAGACTTTCCAAGAAAAAAACAACTGCAAACATCCTGGCCCAACACCAGATGGCGATCTATGCACAGTGTGTAATCTGCAGCTCATATGCCTCAAACACACATATATATATTTCATTACATAGAATAACCTGAAAACACACTGCTGCCAATCAGATTCCACGACATGATGACTTAAAGGATGACAGTGACAGATAGAACACTTTAAAGACCACTTAATTGAGATTTTATATCACTTCCCAGATTTAATCTCTAGCGTGTTGTGGTTAAATAGCTTTGTTTATAACTTCTACTGTATGGCACAACTGATGCAAATGTGTTGGCTGTAATATGCTACTGGTTATCACTGCTGAGGTTGGAAGGGAAAACCATCTCTTATAAGTCATGGTCTCTTTTGACACTCAACAATGATAATAAGGTGAACCTAAATGTAAACTGTATTAAAAAGCACACCTCACCATTTAAAAGGTATGTCCTCATCCCTCACCACAGAGAATAAAAATCTCATATGAAAGCATTTTACCCCAGTTATCAATCTCAATAGTTTCCACCAACGTTATGTAACGCTTTTCCACAAACCTTATGAAACGTTCCAATGTGACCCAGCACTGGAAGTAGGTTAAACCGGAACTGCCCAAAGAGGCATTTGAGACCTGGCTTAGCCTCTCATGCACAATAAAACATTGAGACCAATTAGAATACTGATCACCAAGTAATTATGACAAGATCTTTTAGCCTGCGAATAGAGCAAATTCTGCAGAAGTTTCCTGTTAGATCTCACCTAAGGAGTGACAGTACCAATACTTACAGTGATATTTGGGATAGCCTACTGAATGGATAAATTACTTACCTTCGGTAACGCCTTATCTGGTAGAGACATGATCTAGCCACAGATAACTTACCTTTGAACTTCCAGGCATCAGGCTCGATCCAGGTTGATCTTTCCCTGCGCGCTGGTAGATTGCGCTGATCGACTCCGTGTGACATAGTCGGCGTCATGTTCATGGTCGTTGTGACCTCCGCGGCATCAATATAACCGCCACTTCGGTGCCCTGACGTCAGTACTTTTCACGATTTACCACACCAGAAGTGCGAAGCCATGAAGTAACTGACCATGGTGTGTTAAAAAATGAATAGCTAGGGCCCTCGAGAGGCACATCCGCGACAATTAAAACCAATTCCGCAGTGTGGGGGGGGGATGTGTGAGTCGGTAAGGAATCTGCAGCTAGATCACGTCTCTACTAGATACGGCGCTACCGAAGGTAAGTAACTTGTCCATCTGATAGAGACATCTAGCCGCAGATTCTTTACCTTTGAACAGATACCCAAGCAAAAGCCTCCCGGAGGAGGGACTGTGGAACGGTTTTGACCAGAAAATCCTGTAAATCAGAGCAACCAAACTGGCCTTCTCTGCAAATCTGAGATTCCAGGCAGTAGTGTCTGTGACGGGAACGCCACGCTGGAGAGCGGTGGTGGCCGCCTTTGCCCTGGTGGAATGGGCCTAAAGCTCTTTAGGGGGATCCTTCTTCGCTAAGACGCAACACATTTTTATACAGCGAATGACCCATCGGGATATAGTCTTCTTCTGGACAGCACGGCCCTTCTTTGCACCCACATATCCTATAAAGAGTTCGTCATCCACCCGGAACTCTTAGGTTCGATCAAGGTAGAACGACAACACTCTTTTTGGGTCCAGACAATGGAGACGCTCTTCTGCCATGGAAGGTTGCAAGGGGGCATAGAAGGTGGGCAGGGAAATCGACTGTCCCAGATGGAAGGGTCTTACCACCTTAGGCGAAAAGGATGCCTTAGTCCGGCGTACTACTTTGTCCGGAAAGACCATCTGGTAAGGAGGCTGTGAAGATAGTGCCTGCAGTTCACTACCCTCCTGGCAAAGATTATGCCACCAAAAAAAGCTGTCTTGATGGTAAGCAACCGGAGAGGACTGTTAAGCAGCGGCTCAAATGGTGCACACATCAGAAAAGTGAGAACCAAATTAAGGTCCCAATGTGGCATGATCAAAGGTGAAGGAGGAAACAAATGGGTTAACCCCTTCAAAAATCTCTGCATCAGAGAGGATTTGAACAGAGAGGGCTCATCAGGTAGCCGGAGAGAAGATGAAAGGCCGAATGGTAGCCCTTCAATGTGCCCAGAGCAGAGGCCTGCTGGGCCAAAGAAAGCATAAACAAGAGAACTTCAAATAAGGGAGCAGATAGGGGGTCAATAGACCGATCTGTACAATATTTACAAAATTTGTTCCATCGGCAGGTGTATACCGATTTTGAGGAGGGACGCCTGGCTGCCAAGATAACCTCACGGATTTCAGGCTGGAGGTCAAAGACTGTCAACTGTTGCCGCTCAATCTCCATACAAGGAGGCGGACATGGGACAGGTTCGGATGGAGCTCCCCCTCCGCTGCTGTGACAGGAGACCCTACTGAAGAGGCAGCCTGACCGAAGGATCGATGCTCATGTCTAAAAGCCTGGGATACCAAACTCTCTGTCCCCAGTCTGGAGCTACAAGAATAACTCGTGCCCGGTCGTTCCTGATCTTCTTGAGCACTCTGGACAGGAGTGGTATGAGCGGAAAGGCGTTTAGAAGGTCTGAGCTCCACTCGCGTCGCTGAGCGAGAGCCACCTAGGAAACTCCAACGCACAGAACAGCTCACATTGCGCTTTCCCTTCAGAGGCGAACAGATCTAACCAAAGGCTCTCCTCACTGCTAAAAGAGACCTTGTGCCACCTGCAGACGCCATTCGTGATCCACAAGGCATCCTTTGGCTGAGCTCGTCCACCCTGGTGTTCAGACACCCAACCAGCTGTTGAACCACCAGGGAAATGCCCTGTTCCAGAAAAGTCCAGAGACGCAGGGCCTCTTGACAAAGGGTCCCGACCCCACTCTGCCCTGTTTGTTGCAGTAAGACATGGCGGTAGTGTTGTCTGTTAACACCTGTACGATCCTTCCCTTTATTGATGGCAAAAAGGCTTTCAGTGCTAGCCGATCGCCCAAAGCTCCAACAGATATGGAGCTTGGCTTCCGCCGGAGACCAGAGTCCTCTGATCTCCACCTCCCCAGATGGCCATCCCATCCCAAAAGGACACATCTATCACTATTGTGAGATATGGGAGGGGAAGGGAGAGGGGGTCTGTCCTTGAACCAATCGCGGTCCGTTAGCCACCACTGCATGTCTTTCGCAGTGCCCTCTGAAATCTGATCAAGGTCGGTGAGATTTCCTCGATGCTGTGCCCATTGAAACTTCAGGTCCCTCTGCAGAGCACGCAAGTGCCACTGTGCATGGGTTACTAGCAGGATGCAGGAGGCCATGAGGCCCAACAGCCTCAGAGTATTGCTCATGGGAATCCAAGAGAAAGGCTGAAAAATCTGTATCATGGCCTGAATATCTCAGACTCGCAATTTGGGAGGATAGGCCCGAAACCGCACCATGTCCAGAATCGCCCGAATGAAAAGAAGCATCCGAGAGGGAGTCAGGTGTGACCTCCGCATGTTGATAGTGAACACCAGCAAATGCAGGAGATTCACTGTAGCCCGGAGGTGGGAGACAACTGCTTGTGGCGAACCCACGTTCAACAACCAGTCGTCGAGATAGGGGAAGACTGGAACCCCTGATCTCCGCAGATGAGCTGCGTCCACTGCCATCACCTTTGGGAACACCCAAGGGGCGCTGGTGAGGCCAAAGGGAGCACTGCAAATTGAAAGTTCTCGTGGTCCACTGTGAACAGCAGGTAGCGATGATGGGCAGGCAGGATGGGAATATGAAAATAGGCATCGTGCAAGTCCAGCGCTACTATCCAGTCTCCTGGGTCCAAGGCAGAAAGGACCTAAGCAAGGATGAGCATCTTCAATTTCTCCTTTGTGAGGAAGTAGTTGAGGGTTCTGAGGTCTAGGTCTAGGATATAAGGTCTAGGTCTAGGATATAACAAAGGCCTCCTTCCTTCTTTGGGACCAGAAAGTAGCGGGTATAGCAACCACTGCCTACTTTGTGCTCGGGAATGCCCTCTATAGCTCCCTTGGCCAAGAGTCGTGACTTTCTCGCAGAGCAAAGCAAGGTGATTCTCCGTCAGCCGATTGTACACTAGAGGCATAGAGGGAGGGGCAGTCTCGAAGGGGAGGGAGTACCTCCTTTGGACTATTTGCTACACTCACCTGTCCGATGTAATGTTTTGCCAGTGGTGGAGATGATGGTATATTCTGCCACAGATTGTCCGAGAGTGACCCTGGGGGATCGGACTAGATAGGTTTTGCGGTGGAGGGGATGATGGCTTGGCTTGACTTAAGATTTCCCGACCCACGAGGATCCGCGCTAACAGCCCCGCAGAGGTTCCTGAACTTACGGGGCCCTCTGGTCGGAATAGGGTTTGCGTGACTGGTAGCCCCTTCCATAACCACAAAAGGAGCAAACGGTGGATGAAGCCCAGGGAGCGGTGGTGAAGCCCAAAGACTTGGCCGCGGCCCGCGAGTTTTTAAAGCGCTCTAGGGCAGCATCCGCCTTGTCTTCGAAGAGACGGAAGCCATCAAAGGGCATGTCATTGAGGTTAGCATGTCCCCTGAAAAAACAGACGTTCTTCACCAGGCGCGGCGACGAATGGCCACCGTCGAAGAAATCGATTTACCTAGCGAGTCCGTAGTGTCTAAGCCACATCTGATGGCGAACTTAGTTGCGTCCCTCCCGCTTGGGAGAATAGAGCCCGGTCCTCCTAGACTCTGGGCACCACCTGGGCTACCATATTCCATATGGAATGGAAATAACGGCCCAACAGGCACGTGGTGTTCACCGACCGCAATGTCAGACTGGTGGAAGAAAAAAGGTTCTTGCCGAAGTTCTCCAGTCTCAAGGATTACCCGTCTGGGGGTGCGGAAGGGAATGTGCCACATGAGGTGGAAGCTCAGACTACCAAGCTTCGAGGGGTGGGGTGGGTGGTCTGGAAAAGTGGGCCACCCTGTGCAGGGCAATTGCGGCAGGCGATGGTCCTGTTCACGGGAGTCCCTGTGCTGGATTTGGACCAAGTCCTCAGAAGGATGTCTGTTAAGGCCTCATTGAAGGGCAGCAGGGGTCCCGAACTCGAGAGCCCATTCTGCAGGACCTCTGCCAAAACATTAACATTGACCGCCACTGTAGGAAGATGCTGGTCAAGGAACTCCGCAGCCCTTCGCACCACCATGGCAAAAGATGCTCCCTCCTCCGTAGCCACTTTAGGAGGGGAAAGCATACCAGAGTCTGGGGAGATGTACAGGCCACTGGCTTCACACAGTTCTTCGTACCAGTCCAGATCCTGTTGGTGCGGGAATTCTAAGGAATCCTGCACCCCCTCCCAATCCTCTTCCTCCATCCCTAACCCTTCAGAATAGGGCATGGTGAACGACATGGAGCCGTACGGCTCAGCCGGCGCTTGTCTCTGCATTAAAGGATGCCCGAACAGCTCCATGTCATCACGAGTGAGGATCAGGGAGGTGCAGCCGGCTTGCACCGGTGACGCAGAGGACCTCAGTGTCGGACGTGATGCCGGGGAAGGTCGATGTGGCGGTGTGACCGGCGTCAGTCTGGACCCAGGAACAGGTCCACTCGGAGGCTGTGGCGCTGGGGCCAGAGCCGCCGGGTTGAGAACCACGGGGACCCCTCCGTCCTCTGAGCATGCGGGGCCCCAAGGCATGCCGGCAGGGTCAGGCCACCCAAACATGGCGCATGGTGTCATAAAATTCCTTCAGCTGTGTGGAGGTCACTTCTGGCCACGAAAAGGGAGGGAAACGCAGAGCCGACCCAGGCATCCACTCCGTGGAGCAGGGCCTTGAACGCCGTGGTTCCACCGCGGCGTCGCGACACCGGCAGGTGAAGTTGGACACTTCGACTTCTTGTGGTGCCTCTTACATGATTTCTACGAAGAGGATTTTGATTTACCGGAACGGTACTCAGACCTTCCTCTCGACAGACCTGAACCGGGATTGAGACCGACGAGGCGACCTCTGCAGTGCAGGACGCCGGGCCACGAGAAGCTTTAGGGACTGTTCCCTCAAAGCCTTCGGCGCTATAGCCTGGCAGTCGGAGCACAACTTTGAGTTGTGGTCACGCTCCAGGCACCAAAGACAAACTAAATGGGGGTCTGTGACAGACATGGCGCGGTGACCCGAAACCGCGCGGTTTGAACCCCGAAGTCTTCTTGCATGACAGGACTTCCTAACACTGACAAAGTCGACAAAAAGTCGATAAAAGTCTGTCAAAAAATTACAAGGGGTAACTCTTGAACAGATCGGCACTGATGGTGTGGAAAGAAAAAATCTGACGTCAGGACACAGGAGTGGCGGTTATATTGACGACACAGACGTCACTAACACGCCATCACGTGGAATCGACCGATGCCATCTACCGGCGCGCAGGGGTACTACTAAGAAAAATCTTCTGGAGCCAGCCTGACGCCTGGAAGTTCAAAGGTAAGGAATCTGCAGCTAGATGTCTCTATCAGATACCATCGTATGGCTCTCTTGTCAATCACATTTCCTTATTTCTTGATCTAAAACTTTCGTTTCACTTCTTGTGGTTGCCCATCACTTGGAGCCCAGCTTCTTTACCATCATTTTGACTGGATGACTTGCATTCTTCAACCTTATACATTCAGGAAAGTACTTTCTTGTTTTTCTTTCAGCACTCCATGGGAGTGCATGTGTTTTCCTGCCAGCTCCCTCAGGTGCTGCTTCCCCACTCAAATTGCCACTTCCTGGGTGCTCAGTGTTGACTCCTTCAACCCCCGACATCTGTGGCTTCCCCCCGCTATCTCTGCCCCACTAGTTTTTTGGGGTATTTTCCTTTTATTGATACCATAACCCCCCATCATAACATCTCATCCCATTTACTGCTCCAAGATGGCATCCACTATTTTGGAAACGTGAATTAAAACTAAATGCTCACTACAGCATGACACTGTGTGCATAGGTGAGGACGCACACTCTCTTATACATGACCATGCTTTCTTTGGGGAGGGCGGGAGGGATGCTGTTCTACATCATCAAACAAGCATTTTTTCCCTTTTTGCCAATGTTGAACAGCATTGCTAAAAAAGCACTGATAAAATGTAGGGCAACACCTGTGTAAGGAGAGACTTAATGGCTAGGCCAATTCTTATTTAAAATGTGGTTAACTTTAAGCTTAGTTAGATTTATATAATTCACCTGAATGTTTTTCAATTTTCTAAGACACAATGGGTCTTCCTGCATGCTACTTTTAATCGTATTGGGTACACCCAACTAATCAGACTTGCAAATGACTGCCTCATATTTAACATACGGTGTAACTTTTATGTTGTATGGTGCTACCAGAGGCTGAAGGAAGACCATTTCAAAAGTGTTTTTTTTATGTACTGTATCCTATTATTGTTTTAGATGTATTGGGTTAGTATTTAAGGTTTCTTGACATCTGATACTCCCATACTAGGTAGCAGGGCCAGGAAAAATGTATACCATTTATCACCCCAAACTTAGCAACAGGGTCACCCCTACCTATAGAGTGACAATGTTTGGCGTGAGGCAGTATTCTATTAGTTATCTCATTGCTTTCTCGTCCAACCTCAAAACCTTGAAATCTAAACAAGAACTTTCTCAAAATGCTTTGGGCAATTATTTGCTCTTATCACTTATAAGAAGAGTGCAAGGCTATCCTGCCTAGCAGATTATATTGTGGTCGAAGGAAAAGGCACCCTTTCCTCCAAAGGTCCTCTTGTGGACACCAATCGTTTCAAACTGCTGGTGGCAACTCCCTCCTCTAAAGCTGTGTAGGCTATAATCATTGCCTCTGAGTTGCATGAGAATATGGTTCAAACTCATCACTTCTACATAGAACCATCTGAAAGAGTTGCAATAGCAAAGTACCAGGGTTCTAATCAGATTTCACCAAAAACACTACTGCATGATCATGGGCAAATTATTTCCATTCCTAATTCATCAACGACATCTGTCAGAACTTGGAGCACTTAGAAATAGGCTAAAGGCTGGTACAAGGAACCTAAATAAATAATTTGGTCTTCATATCGATTATTTTCTTTTAGGGATGTGTGGGTCACACAAGCTATGAACCAACTCCAAGCTTACATACTTTAAAAAAATATAAAACTCTACTGCAAACCAAGTTAGATTATATAAGACATTTAAAAACATTTTAGTTTTCTTTTAGACGTCAAACAATCACAGCTCAAGCATTAACAATAGGTATTATATACATACCCCACATGCTGCTACATTACCTGAGGTGCTACATAGTATGGCGTGAACTGTGGAGTCATCAGGTCACCTTGGTCGATTTTGGCAAAGCCAAAATCACACAATTTCACTGGAGCTTCCTGGAAAGCAAAATGTTTAAAGTGATTTATTTAAAATTACGTTTTTTGTTGCTATGTGCAGTAGCAGCTCTAAGGGTCCAAACATGTAAAGTCTTATTCTAGGGTACAATTTCTGTTGTTTTGCCACAGGACAGATTTACTGAGGATGTTTTCTAAAAAGAAAGTCTTAATCAGAATCATAGTCCCTCCCAGTGGCATTTAAGTTATTCTTTTCAATGCAAACTATGCTCAAGTATTTCAAGTAATATTGTCATTTCTGTCTCTACTCATGGTCAGTCCAGAAAGCACCCAGATATTCCACAATATTCTAATGCCAAGCTCATGTTATATGGCCTTCTAAAACAGATACAACAGGTCGTCTTGAACTTGGTTTTACCGCACTCAGCATGTGCTCCAAACTATTTCTTGCAGAAATGATTGAAGTATTCACTTCGATCTTTTTCGGGGATATCTTTAAACCTCCAATGGGCCAAATGTCAGTCCCCGAAATGAACCATAAGGAAACATAAAAGTGAAACAGGCCCAATCTTACCAAAGAATTGTCCTTAAAGAGAAGATTCTCAGGCTTCAAGTCCCTGTGGGCGATGTTTAAACAATGGCAGTGCTTCAAAGCTGAAGCAATCTGAAAAAGAAAGCATAGGTCATCTTGTGTAGAACAATTTATAGGCTACTGAGAGCAAAGAGGCACAGAGGATGGGTATGATCGATAGTATTGTTAACATTTTTCAAAAACAAATGTTTCAGCCTAAAACATACAGGCAAATGACCACAACAAGAAATCTGTAAACGTTTTTCAGGTGGTTTCCCTTTTATATGCAAGTAATTTTTAAAAAAACGTAAAAATATATATCACTCAAAGGCATAATAATTAGTAACCTATTTGTAATGTAGGTTCTAAGACATTAGCAGCTTGTTGGGAGTCCATAGCGTAATGTGAAGTCTACCAAGTAAACAACAGCATAACAATTAACTTAAAACTAAAAATCACCCTAATACCACTAATCAATGTTTCTGCAATATAAAGTACAAAAAAACCAAGAGAAAACGCTGAACAGAAAAAACAGAAATTTTCCTGCCAAAGACCATACATTAAGGGAGAGAAGTGGGATTTTCCTAGAAGTGCCAACATCAGAGCAAGGCCTTTCAGGGAGAGAGCGAGTGAGAACTCAAATCGAGTCATTGGCATCACATCTGATTAACTGTGTTAAAAATTCATGTCACTCCCTTGTCCTAACCTGGGATTTGCACTTATTCTCTTCTAACAATTCTCTGTAGCCCAATAGTCCTTTTACGTTTCTCACTGTTAAAAGTATCTCATCTAGACAGTATTTTATGAGGAAAAGGGCTGGAAGAATCAGGGCAGTGTTTCGTTAAGTTTTATCCAGCAAGGTTGTGCATGGGCAATGTTTTATTCCCAAAGTTCTTTCCACTTTTCATCTGATGCAGGGCACTGCCCTCCGGTCTACTCCATTAGCTAAGGCTCTTAGGCATTCTGCAAAATTTCTGCAAAGCGTCACTAATTTTCCAATCAAAGTTGATAGCGGGTGGGAGAGAGTCAATATGGTCCATTGAGTAGACTTCTTTTCACAGAGCTCTTCACAGAGGGTGGGAGGGAAATTAGCAACAGGGTAGGGAAATCAGCAACAGACAGAGGGTGGGTTAAATCTGCAACAGACAGAGGGTGGGTGGCTGGGTGGGAGGGAAATCAGCAGCACAGGCAGAGGGGGCGGGTGCGAAATCAGCAGCACAGGCAGAGGGGGGCGGGTGGGAAATTAGCAGCACAGGCAGAGGGCGGGTGGCTGGGAAATCAGCAGCACAGGCAGTAAAATCAGCAGCACAGAGAGGGTGGGTGGGCTTAATCAGCAAGACCGAGGGCGGGTGGGTAATCAGCAAGACAGAGGGCGGGTGGGTAATCAGCAAGACAGAGGGCGGTGGGTAATCAGCAGGACAGAGGGCGGGTGGGTAATCAGCAGGACAGAGGGCGGGTGGGTAATCAGCAGGACAGAGGGCGGGTGGGTAATCAGCAGGACAGAGGGCGGGTGGGTAATCAGCAGGACAGAGGGCGGGTGGGTAATCAGCAGGACAGAGGGCGGGTGGGTAATCAGCAGGACAGAGGGCGGGTGGGTAATCAGCAGGACAGAGGGCGGGTGGGTAATCAGCAGGACAGAGGGCGGGTGGGTAATCAGCAGGACAGAGGGCGGGTGGGTAATCAGCAGGACAGAGGGCGGGTGGGTAATCAGCAGGACAGAGGGCGGGTGGGTAATCAGCAGGACAGAGGGCGGGTGGGTAATCAGCAGGACAGAGGGCAGGTGGGTAATCAGCAGGACAGAGGGCAGGTGGGTGGGGCAGAATAATCAGCAGGACAGAGGGCGGGTGGGAGGGATGGAAAGCAGCAGCACAGACAAAGCATGTGGGAGGGAAAGCAGCAGCAGAGACAGAGGGCAGGAGGGAAAGCAGCAGCAGAGACAGAGGGCATGCGGGTGGGTGTGAAAGCAGCAGCACAGACGGATTGGGAAAATCAGCAGCACAGACAGTGGGGGGTGGGAGGGAAATCAGCAACCAGGGGGGTGGGAGGGAAATCAGCAACATGGGGGGGGTGGGTGGGAAATCAGCAGCACAGACAGAGGGCGGGTGGGTGGGAAATCAGCAGCCCAGACAGAGGGCGGGTGGGTGGGAAATCAGCAGCCCAGACAGAGGGCGGGTGGGTGGGAAATCAGCAGCCCAGACAGAGGGCGGGTGGGTGGGAAATCAGCAGCCCAGACAGAGGGCGGGTGGGTGGGAAATCAGCAGCCCAGACAGAGGGCGGGTGGGTGGGAAATCAGCAGCCCAGACAGAGGGCGGGTGGGTGGGAAATCAGCAGCCCAGACAGAGGGCGGGTGGGTGGGAAATCAGCAGCCCAGACAGAGGGCGGGTGGGTGGGAAATCAGCAGCCCAGACAGAGGGCGGGTGGGTGGGAAATCAGCAGCCCAGACAGAGGGCGGGTGGGTGGGAAATCAGCAGCCCAGACAGAGGGCGGGTGGGTGGGAAATCAGCAGCCCAGAGAGGGCGGGTGGGTGGGAAATCAGCAGCACAGAGAGGGCGGGTGGGTGGGAAATCAGCAGCACCGGGCGGGTGGGTGGGAAATCAGCAGCACCGAGAGGGCGGGTGGGAAATCAGCAGCACCGAGAGGGCGGGTGGGAAATCAGCAGCACCGAGAGGGCGGGTGGGAAATCAGCAGCACCGAGAGGGCGGGTGGGTGGGAAATCAGCAGCACCGAGAGGGCGGGTGGGTGGGAAATCAGCAGCACCGAGAGGGCGGGTGGGTGGGAAATCAGCAGCACCGAGAGGGCGGGTGGGTGGGAAATCAGCAGCACCGAGAGGGCGGGTGGGTGGGAAATCAGCAGCACAGAGGGCGGGCGGGTGGGAAATCAGCAGCACAGAGGGCGGGCGGGTGGGAAATCAGCAGCACAGAGGGCGGGCGGGTGGGAAATCAGCAGCACAGAGGGCGGGCGGGTGGGAAATCAGCAGCACAGAGGGCGGGCGGGTGGGAAATCAGCAGCACAGAGGGCGGGCGGGTGGGAAATCAGCAGCACAGAGGGCGGGCGGGTGGGAAATCAGCAGCACAGAGGGCGGGCGGGTGGGAAATCAGCAGCACAGAGGGCGGGCGGGTGGGAAATCAGCAGCACAGAGGGCGGGCGGGTGGGAAATCAGCAGCACAGATAAATCAGCAGCACAGAGGGCGGGTGGGTGGGAAATCAGCAGCACAGAGGGCGGGTGGGTGGGAAATCAGCAGCACAGATAAATCAGCAGCACAGACAGAGGGCGGGTGGGTAGGAAGTCTATGGTTATCAGCAGCACAGAGGGCAGGTGTGTGGGAAATCTGTGATAATCAGCAGCACAGAGGGCGGGTGTGTGGGAAATCAGCAGCACAGAGGGCGGGTGGGTGGTAAATCAGCAGCACAGAGGGCGGGTGGGTGGTAAATCAGCAGCACAGAGGGCGGGTGGGTGGTAAATCAGCAGCACAGAGGGCGGGTGTGTGGGAAATCTGTGTTAATCAGCAGCAGAGGGCGGGTGTGTGGGAAATCTGTGTTAATCAGCAGCACAGAGGGCGGGTGGGTAGGAAATCTGTGGTGATCAGCAGCACAGAGGGCGGGTGTGTGGGAAATCAGCAGCACAGAGGGCGGGTGTGTGGGAAATCAGCAGCACAGAGGGCGGGTGGGTGGGAAATCAGCAGCACAGAGGGTGGGTGGGAAATCAGCAGCACAGAGGGCGGGTGGGTAGGAAATCTGTGGTTATCAGCAGCACAGAGGGCAGGTGTGTGGGAAATCTGTGGTAATCAGCAGCACAGAGGGCAGGTGTGTGGGAAATCTGTGGTAATCAGCAGCACAGAGGGCGGGTGTGTGGGAAATCTGTGGTAATCAGCAGCACAGAGGGGGGTGGGTGGGAAATCAGCAGCACCGAGGGCGGGTGGGTGGGAAATCAGCATGCCAGAGGCTGAGAGGGAAAGCAGCAGCACAGAGGGTGGGTGGGAGGGAAAGCAGCAGCACAGAGGGTGGGTGGGAGGGAAAGCAGCAGCACAGAGGGTGGGTGGGAGGGAAAGCAGCAGCACAGAGGGTGGGTGGGAGGGAAAGCAGCAGCACAGAGGGTGGGTGGGAGGGAAAGCAGCAGCACAGAGGGTGGGTGGGAGGGAAAGCAGCAGCACAGGCAGAGGGCGGGTGGGTGGGAAAGCAGCAGCACAGAGGGCGGGTGGGAGGGAGGGAAAGCAGCAGCACAGACAGAGGGCGGGTGGGAGGGAAAGCAGCAGCACAGACAGAGGGCGGGTGGGAGGGAAAGCAGCAGCACAGACAGAGGGCGGGTGGGAGGGAAAGCAGCAGCACAGACAGAGGGCGGGTGGGAGGGAAAGCAGCAGCACAGACAGAGGGCGGGTGGGAGGGAAAGCAGCAGCACAGACAGAGGGCGGGTGGGAGGGAAAGCAGCAGCACAGACAGAGAGCGGGTGGGAGGGAAAGCAGCAGCACAGACAGAGGGCGGGTGGGAGGGAAAGCAGCAGCACAGACAGAGGGTGGGTGGGAGGGGAAAGCAGCAGCACAATAAGGTTTTTTATATATAGGAGCACAACTTGAGACCCAGGACATATTTTATTGTAGGGAACGGAGATGGGCCTTTTATTGAGCACCAAGAATGGTAGCATCTGAATTCTTCGGGAAACCCAATTACAGGATGCATATGGAGGCACAATGTAAAGGGGGAGCGAGGGGAGATAACATTTCAAGATGAATTGCATGGACAGAGAATAGAGAGAAAAGCTATAAGTCTCTTAGCTATATGTGACAAGCATGACAACACATAGATAGATCAGAAACAGATAGATGACTGGTCTGTGAATTATCAAGAGGTATTTAAAGGTATTAGATACACCGATTTTACACATTTAGAAATCCCTGCTAGCTGATTTTGAACAGCTCCATTACAGAAGGAGACATAAGATTGGCATCCGCACAACTGAATCCAGAAAAGACTATGGATGGAAGCAGGCTACCAGTGCAACTTTATAAACTTGACAGAAATCAACTACTGTCCTTGCTAATGGAAATGCTTAATAAAGCTTATGATAATAGACAATTACCATACACCATGAGGGAAATCCTCAATGTGGTACTTCCCAAAAAAGGAAAGGATCTGCTTCTGTGTGATTGACACCACCCACTCTTATTAAATGTAGGTAAATTCTTTGGGAGACTATGGAGGGATGCGGTCTAAAAATTATGCACACTCTTAATAGGGGGAGGAGGAATAATTCTTGGAATGTTAGAAGGACCTTTCTGCCAATGAATACATGTGTCCAAAAGACTCCCTGTGTGGTTGCCAGTCTTGACACTCAAAGCAATCAATGCAGTGGAATGGAAATTTATGTTGGGGGTGCTCCCTCGAAATGGAACTTATTCATAAAAGGTGTCCCACTGTCCTATAACAAAGCAGCGCTCACAGTCCGGAAGAAACGCAAAATTATTTGCCCACTAATTAGTCTCCGCTCAATCTACCCATTCAAGCTTTAGTTTATCTGATCCCCTTACTACAGACCAGGGATTTTTGCAGGATCTCCATCTACATTCGAATAGATCATTACTAACTTCAGAGGATGGACCTCTGCGAGGAACGACGACGTAATACCACCCTACTGTCAAAACACTTGTGAATACCTATATGCATAATAGCATTAAATATAAAGTTACAAAGAATCACAGTTGGAAAATACTATAGCATTGTGGCAAAATGTTTTGTCATCTGAAAATTATGGCCTAATTACAAAGCAAGATAGATATAGATTCTCTATATATTAAAACTGCTTTGTATTTAGGGCAAAATTATTCTGCCACGGGGCCCGCCACATATTTTTGAAGGGGAGGAGAGTATGTGTTCCTCTCACCAGGCCGCATTAGGCACGGGGACCCCACTCCAACGTCGCCAGAAAGTGATATTTATTTTATACGGGTTCATGGGGTCAAGATTTTGGTTTTCTCAAGGTTTTGTACGTAGAGTATGGCAAAGTTGGGAGCAAAGCCTGCACTCATTGAGACTCCCTTGATCTGTGGGTAGAAAGTATCCCTGTAGAGAAAATAGTTATTGCTTAGGGCAATTTCCAGGAGGGCCATAAAATCAGTGGGAATGCGTGCAGGTAAAACGCTAAGCCGGTGTATCGTCTCCTTCCCTTGGAGCCATCCTTTACCATCACTATCCCTACAACTCATGATGTAAGACCTAACCTATCATGCTCATATGCTCCTGTGAATTTGTTATGGTTTTATGTAGTTGTTTGCACCGTGCATCTCACCCTCCATTTGGAGTTCGCACACACTTTATTGAATTGTCTATCAGAACTGTCGATTCTGAGATCACCAAGGTACAGTTGTCGGTCTAAATTGTAATTACATTACAGCTTGTCCTCAATTGTTTTCTGTTTATCAATTTATCTATCACAATCGTAGTTTGTGATCATTAATGTACAGTTGCCCTTTAAATTGTAATTACATTACAATATGGACTCAATTCAATTCTCTAGACCATATCTGTATAGACATGTGTGACCCCATTCTCTGTATAAACTATCATTTTGTTCAAATAAAATAAATTCCATGCGTCACTTTTCCTTTCCTCCTTGAATTATACTTCCCCCTTGCCTTCGAGTTACCCGTCTAGTCTTTTTCACCTCTGATCCCCTTCACCCCGTGTTCACGTTTCAGGCTGACACGTTACCGCCGGGTCGCAATACCTTAGCTCCTTCACTACCGACCCGGCTAAACCTGCCGGACTCACACCGGTGCAACAGCAAATTCTCTCCCCACCCCTCCTGACCTCTGACCAGGGATTCCTTGCCCACGGGACCACTTCCTGGAAAAACCGGATATCCCCGACAGGGCGCGATCCTACAATTCACAGTAAGTCGCCATACCTTCCATACCCAAGTACCTTCACTTTATCCATTACTGCACCAAGATTACAACTCTCCCCTCCCCGGACTTTTTCAAGTGGACGCTCCATGAAGGTCTCCCAACTATCAGTCTCCGCCCAACCACACTAGTTAATTGCCCTTAATCCTGGACCCACTTACCCCAAGGGGCTCAAGCCAATCACCACACACCCTGTAAGTTTTGAGTTTCCAACGTCTCCAGCGGTTGTCCCATGCCACTGCGCTGCCCCACCCCTGATCCCTCTTTCCTTCCCACATATGTATCCTTGAAGCTTCAGGCTCAGGATCACTTCTCCTTCATCTCCGGGATCCATCCGCTCCAAGTAAGTTTCCCCGCTTTTCACCACCTCAAGACCGGTTCTCCTTGCTCTGTCTCCCCCTCACGTCTCCCTTTCCCTTCCAGCTCCCACGTCAACCGCTTCTTATAACCGCAGACGCAGTGAGCTTTCCTCCAGTGCCCAACACGTCTAGTCTTGATTCTTCCGAACCCCCAGGTCAGTTGTCAGCCCTCCACTGCAACTGATCACGTCTCCTCTGAGCCTAGACACGGTTTAATTTTCTGCTAGTGCGCTACCCACCCCCATTAATTAGTGCAGCCTTGTCTGTTATAATTATCCCTTTTTGGCTCATTCTTTCGCCATCATGGCCTTTACCTTTTCTCCTCGAAACCATTCTCTTGGTCCACTATTGAGTGTTTTTATTCTCCCCTTACAGCACTGTTCCCTAACTAACTGTAACCTGGTCCTGATGATGGCCTAACGTTGTATATAGGCCGAAACGCTGTCAACTTTCACGTTGTAATTTACGGCACCTTTCTCGTGACTCCCCACCTAAATTATCTTGGACTAACTGCATTCATTGTATGGGCATCACTACGAATACACTTTGTATATATAATTTGTTTTTTTTGCGCCCTTTTACCGCTATATATACTCCCTCACGTGTCACCAGCACCGTTCACTCCTTCACAAGCACTTGTCCACAGTATAACACAAGTTACATGACATTCAATGTAACAGTGCTTTTTTGTCCTTGAATATATGAATAAATATATGAAATGGTTTCCCTTTTACCATGTCTCCCCAAACAGTCGTGGATAAAGTGGTGGATCGGAGCCGCCTCCCGTAGGACTGGAGGCATGTTGAGGTGGTTGTATTTCACAAACCAGGTCGCCCCCCAGATCAGCATACATAATATCGCCCTATCTCCTTATTGAACATTGAGGCTAAGATACTGGCCAAGGCGCTGGCCAATCGCCTTCAGCTGCATATAGCACATCTGGTTCACCCAGATCAGGCTGGCTTCATGCCCCAGAGAGCAATGCGTCATAACATTCATTGTGGCCATAATGCCATCGCGGCCATTGAGGTTTGTGAGGATCCTGCCGCGCTGATGCTGGTGGATAAGGATAGGGCGTTCAATTCCCTCAGCTGGGTCTATTTATTCGCTCTGCTGAGTCGCCTCAACCTTGGTCCCCGATTTTTATCGTATCCCAAATTATTATATACGGACGTCACTGCCTCGGAGTGTGTGGCGGGATCCACCTCCCGCACCTTTGCAATTGGAAGTGGCACCAGCGGGGCTGCCCCCGGTCACCATACCTGTTTGGCCTAGCAATGGAGCCCTTGGCTTCTTGGGTGCGCATTCACGCGCAGGTACGGGGCTTCGAGTGGTCGCACGGGAACTCAGATCGCATCGCTCTATATGCGGATGATGTTTTATTTTTCTTAACAGACCTCAATAGGATGGGGCCATGACTGCTCCGTATTATGCAAATCTTTGGTGAATCCGCGAGCCTCTTTATGAATCCCCGCAAGTCCACCCTTTGGGTGTTGAAGGGGCCCACCAGACTGGGCCCATGGGCTTCGGCTGTACAGATGGCTACGGAGGGGGTGAAGTACCTGGTGGTCTATTTATCGACCACACAACGCACGTCATGAGATAAGAATATTGCTCCAGTCTGGGCTTGGGTCAGAGACGAGATGAGAACCTGGTCGCATATGCCTCTTTCGATATATGGCAGATCAGCCATCTTCAAAATGGTATCCCTTCCACGCCAGCTTTACCAATTGCAGAATCACCCATACCCATTTTCGCACACCTGGTTGCGACAGGTTAATGTGGCGCTGGGGCAATTTTTGTGGGGGGGGAGGGAGTGTCCCGGGTAGCCCTACGAACCTGCTTTCAATATACTTATTGTGGAGTCCTCACGACAGCAGAAATTCAATCCTACTATGCGGCATCTAACCTTTTAGTACTAAACTAATGGTGGCACGGGGATAGGCATTACCCCGCATACGCGGTGGCTGATGAGGAATGCAACACTTCACACCATCCTATACTCGGCGTCTTTACAACGATCCTTGCTGCCAGTGACGCAGGTGGTATTGCAACTGTGGACACAATCTCTACGCAAGATGGGGTGGTGGGAAAAACTGACAGGGAAACTCCACTGTGGCTTAATGGTGGACTACCGCAACTGGCTACGTTAGCTGGCTTCCGTGGTTGGGATAACATAGAAGGCATATCTACATTAGGGGATGTTATGAGGGGTTCAACCTTGAAATCATTTCAAGATCTTCAAAAAGAATATAATATGCCCCAAACCCAATTCTATAAGTATCTCCAATTTAGACATGCCATCTCCCCTACCATCTCAGAGCTGTATGTCCTCCCTGAATTCAATCACATTGAAGCAAAGGTGTTTATGGGGGACCTGAGCAAGCACAAAAGTGCGAAAATATATCAATCCCTGGTGACCAACTGAGGGAGACGAGGGCACTTGATTTGGACCAATTGGAGGGGGATGACTGGGAGGAGGCGCTAGCATCCCTGTGGGATGCGGCGATAGCAACCTGGTTACGCCTTATCAAATTTAAGTATCTACACCGGGCCTATTACACAAGGCAGAGGTTATGGAGGGCAGGCTTAATATCTTCTACGGATTGCTTTCATTGTGGACATGAGGAAGGGTCCGTCATACACACAGTTTGGACCTGTACGGCTCTTGCAAAGTTTTGGTGGAGGGTCATGGCGTGCCTCTCGGGAGTTCTGAGGTGGGAGGTCACTGTTTCACCAAGACTGTGTCTTCTACATTTCACAGAGGGCATCAAGGGTAACATCTATAAGCAGCACTTACTGTTGCTGGGGTTTACCCTGGCGAAAAAAAGGATATCGCGAGGCTGTGCAAGACGCCTACCCCGTTGACAGCCTGGAAAAGGGAATGGACTTCTGTATGGGCATGGCGGTACCAATATTTATGGCTAGGGGCTGCCCTCAGAAGCATCCAAAAATCTGGAAGAGATGGGCAGCCTACAGGGGCCTCTATCTGGAGTCCGTGCCTCCGACAGGAACACTTGTGTCATCATTGCTCATGGGGGTAGCGAAGGGGGGTGGGTGGATTGCAAACGACTCAATTGGGGTAGCAATGCAACTTATTTGATTTGATTTGATTTGATTTGAGATTGTATTTGTATAGCGCACTATCACTCCGCGAGGAGTATCTTGGCGCTGGCGTCATACAGTAGTGATAGCACGGATTATTGAGTTGCTAAGAGTAATTAAATCAAAGCAAAGCAGCAGTCGTCCGAGATACCATAAATCCAAGTTTTGAGATCTTTCCTAAATGAAAGTTCAGTATTACAGAGTTTAATCTGGGCTGGCAGCTTATTCCATGCTCTGGCACCCAAAAAGGCTAGGGTTTTTGCGCCTTTTCGTTTATATCTGTAATTGGGTAATTTTAGAAGATTTGCCGAGGAGGATCTGAGTGGCCTGGTGGTAGTATAAGGAGAGACACGTGCCGACAAAAATTTAGGACCAGTCTTCGTCTTTGCCCTAAACGTGATGAGGAGGATTTTAAAGAGAATTCTTTTGTGGACCGGGAGCCAATGAAGTTTATTTAAGGCGGCAGACGCTGAGGAACTTCTGGGGAGTTTAAGTACCAGGCGGGCTGCAGCATGTTGTACCACCTGAAACTTCTTTAGGACTGATCTATTGGCTCCAGCCAGTAGCCCGTTGCAGTAATCCATACGAGAAAGTATCAGGGCCACTGCTACGGACTTTCTAGCTGACAAAGGAAGGAACCGAAATAATTTTTTTAGAGTTTTAATTAGGCCGAAACACGTTCCTGCAACTGCTTTAGTATGAGGAAGAAAGGAGAGGGAGTTATCAAATTGGACTCCTACGTTTTTGGCGACCTTGACCACCTCAGGGGGTGGGGTAGCCCCGTCAGGCCACCACATCGACGGGTGAAAGGAGGTGCCAGTCCCTATGGGGAGAATCTCTGTTTTATCGGTGTTGCACTTCAAATGATTAATCGACATCCATTGGAGAACCGCAGTTAGGCAAGCTTTAAAATTCATTTCAGCTTGCGTGGAGTCGTTCTCCAAGGAGATAATCATTTGAGTGTCATCTGCGTATGACAGAACCTCAATCCCGAAGGAACTAATCAAAGTAATCAGAGGGGCCATATAGACATTAAAAAGTAATGGACTTAGGGAAGATCCCTGAGGGACTCCTGCTGAAATGGGTCGTTCAGAAGAGAGGAAAGAACCAAGGGTAATGACCTGTCTCCGTGAGGACAGGAAGGATCTGATCCATTTCAGCACCGTGCCTGAGATGCCGCTGCATTCGAGACGTCTCAAGAGGATGTCATGAGAGATCGTATCGAATGCAGCTGACAAATCGAGCAGAATCAGTACCCCCTTCCTACCTCTATCTGCAATCATCTTCAGGGCATCAGAAACTTCAATGAGGGCTGATTCCGTAGAATGTTTGGGACGGAATCCTGCTTGGCGAGGGTGAAGAATCTGTTGATCTTCCAGGAATTTTGTGAGCTCCTTTAAGACAAAGGTTTCTGTGATTTTTCCCAAAGTTGGAAGAAGTGAGATAGGGCGGAGATTGGAGAGCACAGCTGAGTCAATGTGTTGTTTTTTTTTTAATGGTTTAACCAGTGCCAACTTCCAGTCTGCTGGAACAACGCCCAGACTAAGGGACGAATTAACAATCTGATTAATCAAAGGGTTTGCTACCTCTGACAGCTTGTGAAGAACCGATGGAGGACAGGCATCCAAGGGCGACCCCGATTTGCATTTTTGTGTGGCCATAAGGGTCAAATCTAACGATACAGGTGAGAATGCCACCAGAGAGGCAGAGCTATTCGTCGGAGAGGGGTCAAGGGAGCAATTGGCATCTGGGAAATTTTTCTGAATTGCGAGGATTTTCTCCTCAAAAAACAAGGAGATCTGGTCGCATAGTAACTGAGAGGCGGGCAACTCTCTTTGCTCCGCCGTCGGTGTTGTGAAGGATTTTACAATGTGAAAAATCGTCTTCTGATTGTCTTGAGCTAAGTTGATTTTATTTGTGAAGAATTCCTTTTTTGCCAGTTGAATTTGGGAAAGATATGCTTTCCTACCTTCCCTAAAAATTGTTTTTTGTTTCTCCGTGTATCCCTTTCTCCACTGCCGCTCCAATTGCCTGCAATGCAATCTAGCAAGAGCCAGTGTGGGCGTAAACCAGGGGGTATTTACGTTTTTTGGTTTTAGCGGCTTGCTTGTTATGTGTGAGGGCGTTATGGCCTTGCTGATGTTAGTGAGCCAGGACTGAAAAAGGTGAGAGTCAGTATCTGTATTGCCTGTTAAAGATGGGACTAGACTTTTGGCCACTGTGGTTAAATTAGGATTTTTAACAATCTGCGACCATGAGGGTCCCAGCTGAGGATTATTAAAGGTTTTCACAATCTGTGTCATTGGAGGCATAGTAATTCTAAGGGGGATAAAGGAATGGTCGGACCAGATTAGGGGAACGGGGGTATCTGCAGCAAGGTGCAATAGATTAGAGCAGACCCCATCAAGGGTGTGACCTGCTGAATGGGTGGGGCCATTCACTATTTGCTGTAGTGAAAACAAATCTAAAGTTTGAAGAAAATTATTTGTTCCAGAATCAGAGTGATCCTCTAAATGTAGATTAAAATCACCTAAAAGCGTAAAATTGGCATATTTGAGCATAAAATAACTTAATGGGTCATTAAGTGAGTTAATAAATTTTGCACTTTGACCAGGAGGCCTATACATAAGAGCACCAGAGAAACAGAGTGGCATTCAAAGAAAGACAGAAGCCCAAGCTCTCAACATCCAGCAACGCATCTAACTCAAAGAAAGTACAGACCAATGAATCACGAAATATAATAGCCAGTCCTCCACCTCTACCCACTGGCCGGTCCTTCCTCTGTATAAGATAGCCTGAAGGGATCGCATCGGCAATATCTGGGCTGCTCCAGTCCTTGAGCCAGATCTCTGTTACAAAAAGGATATCAAGTTGGGAGTCTAGAATTAGGTCCCTAATGTCATGACAATGTTTACCCATAGATCGTGCGTTGATAAGGCCTCCAACAAGTAGGCCCCTGTTCCTAGCAGTGCCAGCCCTAGAGTAGACATTCTGATGAGAGACTCCAGTTGAGAGTACAAATGGAAGGTCTGACAGACATCTACCACAGACACAGGCTCCATATATGCAGTCAGGATGTATAGGATGTTGACAAAGGGAGGTCGAATTTAAACTCTTTAGGACCTCAGCATTGTAGGTTAATCTAACTGGAGGAGCAGTATATCCCGTCTTTGTCACGTCCTTGGCGCAGCGGGCGCAGACGGGCTTACCTTTGGCGCGCCTTCGGCGCGCCGCCGGCGCGCCCGCTGCGCGTGTCCGCTGCGCGTCCGGCCCAGCTTGAAGTTAAATAGCTGCCCGGCTCGAGGACTCTCGTCTCCGCCTTCCCTAGAGGAGCGAACAACAGAGGCCCTGATAGGTCAAGGCGTGGGAGGGGAATATCCGCTTCCCTCCAATCAAACGGCCACAAAGGCCGGCGTTGGACCGGGGAAGCGGAGAGATGCTAGAATAGACGGGGGCTGACAGAAGCTTCGTGAATATCAGCACATCAGAGCGTCAACAAATGTAGAACGTTTTTAAGAACATTTAAAAGGTGATAATTCATTTATAAAATACAGTACAACTTTACAGGTTAAAGCTAAAAAAGTGCAAATGTGCCAAGTGCAGAATAGCAGAGTAAGTGCAAATAGCGCAAGGAACGAAAATTTCGTCACAATTATGATTCCCCCCTAGTCTCTATAAGCATGAGTCACCAGTGAGCTATTTTTAGAATTATGTCAAATGAGGGATTGCCTCACCAAGTACTTATGTACGGAGAGATATAGATGTGGAGCAGCGAAAAGGGCTTTGGTTCAATACGTTCACGTTGTTATGCTTTATATAATGTTGGCTTTTGATTAATGTAAACTAGTTCTCAACATCAATATTCTGTGGGGTATGTGGTGGCGGTCACCCTCGATTAGAGGGGGCCCCAAACTGTATGTGACTATTGACACAATAAAATCAGTTTTGAATAAAAATGTAGCGAAATAATGCTCTTTTTGGGTCCAGGCGATAGAGTCTTGCCTCCTCTTTGGAAGGGTGAGGAGGAGCAAAATAAAGTCAGCAGTGTGATGGTATGGCTGACATGGAAGGGTGTCGCCACTTTTGGCAGGAATGATGCATGTGTTCTCAGAACCAGTTTGTCTGGAAAAAATGATGTATATGGAAGCTGCATGGAGAGTGCCTGCAGCTTGCTAAACCCTCCTGACCAATGTAGTGCCTACCTGAAAGACAATTTTATTAGTCGTAAGACGCAGAAGGCAGTTGTGCATAGGCTCAAAAGGTGAGCACATCAAGAATATCAAGACTAAGTTCAAGTCCCGTTGGAGCATGATGAAGGGTTTTGGAGAGAACTTGTGTTGCAGCCCCTTGTTTTAAAGGCACTCCAACAGATGACTTAAACAGGGAGGACTGATCTGGCAACCTCAAGAAAGCAAATATGGCCAAAAGGTGCCCTTTAAATATGTCCAAAGCAAAGCTTGGCGGGTTAATGATAGAATAACATCTTAGACAAAGGTGCACAGAGGAGATCAACATTTGTCCCAACAGCAGGTGTACACTGTCTTGGCTGAGGGACACTTGACTGCCAGAATGACATCTCAGACTTGAGAAGGGAGGTCAAAGACTGTCAGTTGCAACCGCTCAATCTCCATGCATGAAGGCAGAGCAAGGGCAGGTTTGGGTGCATGACCCAGCCCTGATGCCGTGACAGGAGATCACCCCCAAAAGGGCAGCCTGATTGGAAGACTGATGCTTATGCTCAGGAGTTTCTGATACCATACTCTCCCTGTCCGGTCTGGGGTCACAAGTATTAATCTGGCCAAATCATTCCTGATCTTCTTGAGAACTCTGGGCAAGAGTGGTATTGGCAAAAAGGAGGCCTGAATTCCACTAGAGGAGAAATACATCTCAGAGCGAGAGCCACCTTGGAAACTCCAGTGCGCAGAAGTGCTGACATTGCACTTTCTTAGCAGCAGCAAATTCATCTAGTCAAGGTTCTTACTAGTGTCGGAAGAGACCTTGCACCACCTCTACTTGGAGACATCATTCATGATCGGAAAGGTATCAGCAGCTGAATTTGTCTGCCCTGGTGGTCAGAGATACAGCTAGGTGTTGTACAATTTGGAAAATGTCCTTTAGTCCTAACCATGTCCAGAGACGCAGATGGGGTGGGTTGCGGTCCAGTCCATGACCCCACCCGCTCTGCTTGCTGCAGTACCACATGGAGGTGGTGTGGTCGGTGAACACCTGAACCAGCCTTCCCTTGATAGAAGGGAAAATAGACTTTCAATGCCAGACAAATCGCTCTTAACTCCAACAGGTTTATGTGAATCTGATACTCCGCTGGAGAGCAATTTTCTGATCTCCACCTCTCCCAGATGGCCTCCCCAACTCATGAGTGACACATCTGTCACCACTGACAGATCTGGGTGAGGAAGGCACAAGGGTCTTTTGCTGACCCAATCGTGGTCAGTTAGACACCACTGTAGATCTTTTACATTTCCCTTCGATATCAGGACCAAGAAAGAAGATTCTTCTGATGCTGCACTCACTGAGACTTCAGATCCCACTACAGAGCCTCCATATGCCAACGGGCATGCTTTACCAGCAGGATGCAGGAGGCTATGAAGAGCGGCTGAAACATGAAATCATAGCCTGAATATTCTGGAGTTTTTTTTTTTTACTGAACTTTATTGGTTTATAGGGATAGCACATACAGTACATCACGTACAATTATACACTGAGCATCATGATATCTTGAAGTTCTCATTTTCCGCTCACATAGGCATTAACACCGGAACACAAATATATACAGTGGTTGTACAAAGAGAATACAATGTCTTTGTGCAGAGAATCTAGGACATATATTAGCATCACAGGACATAATCCAGGACGGTCTCTATTCCGGAGGGCTGAATCGGATTTCATAGAAAAACTAATTCATGGAATACCATTACTGAGAAACCATTGCATCTAAACTGTTTAATGGAAATTTTCGTAATGAATGCCATTTACAATTTCACAGAAACCAATTCATAGAATGTGTTTTGGATCTAAATTGGCTTTTGCATGTTTATTTTTTTAAGGGGCAAATACTATGGTTGCAGATCTTACTTTCAGAAATAGTTTCGTCGGAAGCATTTATTTCAGTACTTTACTTGACATTGTTTCAGACTTTCATATCTTTTACATTGTCAAACAATTACTTCAGGATGCTTTTAATTTGCTGGCCCCTCATCACCAGACCCCTCACAACAACTAAACACCATCAATCCCTGCCCCTTAAGGCTCACTCACCACACCTAAACTACATGCATCCCTGAACACTTAAATGTCCTTCCTAGCCCTAAATTCCACTCATTGTAGAAACATAAAAACCTCTCACTACACCGAAATTATGCCAATCCCGGACACTAAACTACAATCATGCCTCAACTCTTTCTACTCCTACACCCCAACCATTCCTGAACCCTAAAAAACCCTTTCTGCGCCTAAACCCCACCCATCCCTTACCCTGTAAAACCCCTCACTAGACCTGACCTTAAACTCTAGTTCCCAATATTAGACTCTTATTGGGCAATCAATCGACACCACCATAGACTACCTATGCCCCAAACATCGGCTACATTCAGCACAGTAGCCCCACCGAGAACAATCAAACAATCAACATAATGACCTGGAACGTTGCAGGGATACATAAAGTCTCTTCAAAGTCCAGCGGCAATTACATTTCTTGCAGGAGCAGACATAATCTGCGCCCAAGAAACATGGGCTCTCTCTTCAACACCAATAGGGGACTATGCTGAGTATTTCAAACCCGCAATAAAAGCCAACATTTTCGGGAGACCGTCAGGGGGCATTTCAATATACGTCAAGCATGCACTGAAAGTTCACTTTTCAGTAATAAAGAATCCATCAGACATGTTTTTGGCTGGTATTTTTAAAGGCTTGAATATGACAGATGGTCCAATATCAATACTCTTTATCAATGTCTATTTTAACCGCCATGGGCTGGGTTCGAAAGACAAACTTAATCGGCTACTAAACGAGATCGAACCTCTTATTACAGTATGCAGGCATGGATTCCATCATCCTTGGTGATTTCAATATGCACGACATAGGGCTAAACGCACCTGAAAATCACTCCAATGGGAGCACCGGAAGATTCAATGCCCTAATGCACGCATACAACCTGGTAACGACACACTCTCTAACTACAAAGGTCAACTTAACAGCACTGATAGCACCCACTTATAACAATCAGACTCCAATAGATGATTTTCTACTAAGTGAAAATCTACAAAAACATGTTGAATTATGCAGTCCAACCCCGGAATGAAAGTGACCATGCTGCCCGAATCTTAGTTATCAATTGCTGCGAAAATTCGTTATACTCTGCTTCATTGGAGCTACAAAGGGGGAAGAACAATATAGACTCCTTAGAAGAATCAAGTGGGGGCCGCTCCCAAGTCATAAGTTTGCCTCATGGAAAATAACATGGAAAGGCTGGCAGACAGACCTTAATGACAAGTGCTGTATAGGGGAATGGGGCTTACTTGCCTACGAGTTAGCATCTCAGCTTCGGGGGGAGCAATATACATAGAACCTATACTAACCCTGCATATAAACTGGGACATCAACCTGCAATTAAGAAATGCTCCAAACAGCTGAATTCCAAACGCTGGGCCTATCGAGTTACTGGATCAGAGTCAGCAAAAAAGAAACTAAAACTAGTGGCCAAGAGCCACTCAAAACTGGTCTGGCAGGTAAAACGCAAACTTACAGAGGCAAAATGGATGAAGATATTACAGTTGCTTGCGCCCAGCAAATCCCAGGAATTCTTTCAATATTTAAACAAGGTAATCCATGGGACCACTAACCGAGAGAACCCACTTGATGCAAGCACTTGGACAGCCCATGTAAAAACCCTCTACACCGATGACTCGAAGACAAAATTAACAGAAAAAACAACAACTCTTGGGGAGCAATCAAGCAAAGTGACAACGGAACCTATGGATCGTTTGGCCGTTCACGCCCCCTCAGAAAAACAGGCAATTCAAATCATTTTGAAAAAAATACGGCATAATGGAGCTCCCAGTCCCAATGGCCTGCCTGGCTCCCTCTTCAGGGAGGACATCAACTTCTGGGCCGAGAACTTGGCACAATTGTATGCCGAGTGAAGGCTTTTGGAGGATGTCCCAGATCCCTGGAGGGTTAGGAAGGAAGATCTTCTCCCTTTCTACCAGACTGGATTCCGATCAGGAGGTTCCACCCTTGATAACATCATTGCCCTATCATACTTAGTACATCAACCGATGGCTCACGGCAATCAGCCGCTTTTTGCTGGTTTCATTGACTACACAGCGGCATTTGATGGGGTAGATCGCAACAGCCTATGGAAGAAATTGGCCTGTTGGAACATCTGCCCGAAACTGTTACAAGCCATTAGATCGCTGTAGTCGCAAACTTGGGTAAGAGTTAAACTCTCGTGTGAATCTGCTACATCAAAAAATATCACAAATCACGGGTTAAAGCAGGGCTGTGTCCTCGCCCCGTTGCCCTTTAATTTATATACTGCGGATTTGGGTAGCGCCCTGCATGGAGCCACCTTAGTGACTACTAGGATTGGGAGAATCAAGATCCAGCTGATACAATATGCTGAAGACCTGGTCCTTTTGGACGACACCAAAGTCGGCCTTCAAAAAGCTTTAACAGCACTCTCAGAGTATAATGCTAAGAACAAGCTGGTTGCAAACCCAATGAAATCCAAGATAGTGATCTTTGGACGCCATCCGAAAAAGAAATTGATGAAATGGAGTCTGGGCCCACTAATATTGAACAGTACACAATCGTACAACTATATCGGAGTCTGGTTCAGTGAAACCGGCCGTTCACAGGCCCATCCGCAATAAGCTCCAGCAGAAAGGAAAAATGGTTACCTACGCCATTTGTAAACTCCATACCGTTTTAGAAAGTCCAACAACAACGGCCATTCAACGAGTCCTGAGGGCAAAATTATTACCTTCCCTCAATTATGCCATACAGGCGTTTCCAGGCAAAATTGCGCAGGACCTTGAAAAGATCCACTGTGCAGCTTACAAAAAGTTATTTTGTCTTCCAACATGCACTAGGAATACTTTAATTCGCCTGGAATTCCATCTTAATCGACAATCTTTGGAAGAACTGGCGACTCTGGCAAAATACTTTTATCTAACAACTGTGGCTCCAGATAATTCAATGAAGACTGTTATAAACAAAAAATTTCAACAACCTGGCAACCAGTGGTCAACTGGTCTTGCCTCAGCCAAAGAACTTTTGAAATTAGCCATAGAGAATTGGGATCCCAATATAATTAAGTATACCACCATTAAAACATCAATAAAAAAGCAAGTAAGCTCATGCTCTTGTATATTGGACATCAAAGCTCTGACAGAGGCTTTCACGAGTCCCAAAGTTCCCCATTTATATCATATGGCCTTAAACCACATCTTACACAGCCGGTGGGGAGGCAAGCCCTACATAGGATTCTTGCAGCTGAGCTACATCCGCTCCCTCTAAAATACCTGCATCCTTCAGTGAAAGTAAGACCGGCCATTACTGAGTGCCGCCTCTGCTATTACAAGCTTGCATCGCTGGCTCACATCTTGCTATGCTGTCCTGCCTTGTTGCCAGTCCGCCAAATTCATCTAAAGCCCATTCTCCTCCAACTGGGCATGCGGACGGCAAATTAGGCTGTTCAACAGTTCTATTTGCTGGACACAGTGAAGCATATGGCCAATTTTGCTAAGTTCACTTTTCACGCCTGCACAGCTCTTATGGACAGGTCACTACTGGTGGGCTTGCAGCGCTGCTTGCGCCACCCACCAAAGTAGCCTTTCAATCCTGTCTCAGGCCTCTGCCACTGCAGGGCCTGTGTGTGCAGTTTACTGCCACTGTGACGTGGCACATAAAATGGTTGTCACGTCTAACTCCCCTTTTACTACATATCAGTCACCCCTCAGGTAGGCCCTAGCTAGCCCTATGGGCAGGTTGCGGTGTAGGTTGTAGGCAGGACATGTGCCTTAACTGTGTGGCATGTCCTGGTAGTGAGAAACTGCCTATTTGGTTTCGTACTGCTGGGAGGCTGCCCTCTCATAGGGATGTATTGGGGATTCCCCGATATGCACTGCAGTGGTAATTCCGGATCTGAAAGGGGTAGCATGATCAAGTCTGATATGTTTGGAATAGTAGTGATAAATCCTGCTTATTGGTGAGAGCGGATTTATTATTCTGCCTGGGTTACTCAGCGCTAGGCTGAATAGACCTTGGCTGAATTTAGAGTAGCAGGAGGAGTTTCCCCTGGCACCTGAACGTTGCTGCTGGTTATCATGCCGCCCGTCACGTCAGGATTTTTCTGATCCTTATATATTTATGTGTGCTGCCGTCTTTTCGAGGGACTATATCCCTACTTTCGATATTCGCCTCTTCTGTGGGGCTTCATTTACACCTTCAACATTGAAGACCTCTTCCTTTTGTATTTTACGCGTCAACTTGAATATCAAGCAATCTGCTTCATTTATGCCTTATTGAAGGATTTATATACATCAATTGACTAAAGATTTAGAAACTGGGGTCTTGTTCCTTGTATGAGCGGCAATATATATACGGTACTCTACTGGAATATTTGAGTCGTGTACGCATCTTGGTCAGACTATTTGGCAACTTTGCTTGACTCTTAGCCCTGAAGAAGTTCCTGTGGCAAAAGGAACGAAATGCGTTGGCTGTTTGCTGTCTCTTAAATGATCTTAAGAATAAAAGAAGACATTTTTGGAATATATTTGTTTATTGGGACTTAATTCTGAGTGCACCTTCCTTTGTGTGAAATTTATGGCACCTGAATAGGTCTGGTCTGCATTTGGAGTGGTGGGAGGAGTAGCACCTGCACGTGAATTGGGCTGTGTCTGCCTTCCACAATGAGGGCTCCGCCCCCCGTGGTGTGTCTGGAGCCAAGTCTTATACTGTGAATGGGGAGTGTTGTGCACTTTCAAATGTAATTTTAAGGTGCCCCAAGAACTGGTTTGGGCTGTGCTCAGAGCCCTGTGTCAGGGGAGAACAAAGATATGTTGACTATAAGTACTGGGGCTGTGACCCCATGTCAGTTGAACTTGTGGAGCTGGAACCGAAGAAGACACCGAGTGAGGATTGTGGCCGGCAGGCTGCTGGACTGCCAGGAAGAACCGCCTAGGAACCTGACTATTCTGAGGGGGCTGAGAGAAGGACTGCCCCTCTGTGCTGAGGCCCCTTGCGCTGGCCTACCTGGGTGCACTCTGCTGGCGTATCCCCAGCACGCTTCCAGGGGTGCTGCTGTGCCCTCGGTCCGGGAAGACCCAAGTGCTTTGTTTTATTGAGGCTCCTGGACCAGGGCTTGGAGTGTGCTGCGAGTTGCCTGAGCTCCAAGTGTGGGCTCCGGCTGCAGAAGAGCGCATGGAGCACTTCATTGTCTCTGGGCCCACTCACCAGAAGCAGGTGGTGGATGCTTCCAACCTTATTTCCTGAGCCCAAGAAATGGGCTCAATCCCCCACAGGCGGCAGGCGCAGAGGGTGTCCACGCTGTGAGGAGTAGCCACGCCTGGTTGTGTGCGGGGCTCCCACGAGGGAGAAAGAAGCGACCGGAAGCCAGGCAGAGGTGAAGCCTGGTTGTGGGTGGGGTCGGTGACTATGGACCCGACGGAGGCTTTTGCTCCATGCCTTGGCGTCCGCTTTCCGCATCTCCAGGCTGGAGCGGCTGCACCGCGTGGTTGGGGGTAGCAGCGGTTCAAGAAGTCAGGACAGGAGGCCCCAGCCAACTCTCGCCAGGTCAGTGAGACCGGGGAGGATCTCCAGCGAAGGGAAGTTGTTCGACATTGGGCCTGACTGCCCTGAGCTGCTTTTGTTTGCTCCATGCTTGGGAGCGGGAGATCGGTGTCTTCAGCTGCCTGAGGGACACATGCATTTGGGAAGCCCTTACTCTCGGAACGAGCATTGCAGGCCCAGGAGAGCCCAGGAGGGACCCCCCCCGGCCCCAAGGACAACATTAACTGCCTGATGTTCATCTCTGTGTTGGGCTAATTGCCAAAGTTGGCACCCTATGCCTTACAATGGTGATATGCATATGCCTAAGGTGGGCATGATATAATTAGGTGATGTGTGCACTCTAAGTGTTCATGATAGGGTGCTGTTGATGTGATTTATACCTAATGCTTTTCCAATCTGTGCACGCTACAGGTGGTTACTATGGTGCACTGTGGGTGATGTGTTTGCATAGTGTTTCATGCTCAGTATAATCCTGCCAGTAGTTATTAGGCGCCCTAAATGTGATGATTAGGACAATGACCCGATTGGCCAAGTGATTTATGTGAACTACTGTGACGTCATGACAAGTGCCTAGTGGCACAGTGATAAATGTGATTGTGGTCTAATGTGTTTTAAGAATACAAAGGGTATTTTTATATAACCTTGTGTGGAGTTTCTTTTGTGGTGTGCCTAGTGTGTTACTGCTGTGTGAGTGTGTTGCGCAAACGCTTTACACATTGCCCCTGGGATAAGCCTGACTGCTCTGCCAAGCTACCAAGGGGGTGAGATGGGGTTACCTTCAGCGTGTAACGCCCTTGCCCTGACTAGAGTGGTTGGTTCTACCTGGCTTAGGCGTACCCCCTAGCCAAACAGAAGCCCTATTTCTAACATTGTCAGCGGTGAGGATAGGACTTGCGCAATACCACAGTGACGCATGGCTGCACTACAAACTCTGCATTTAGACAATCAAGTGTTTTGGATTTCTCCAGATTTATAAAAAAAAATCCTTTCATTTGTCTTTTTTTTTTTTTTATTGTGTACTCCTGCTTCAGCTCCTACGCTGTTTTGCACTGCTGGTTGTGTACCTCGCCAGAATGGGGTTGGTCTACGATGAAGAAGACCTATATTTCATTCACTGTATAGGAGGTAAAGGGTCCCTGCAGAGAAAGTGGGATACCAGTAGAGGGCAACTTACACCTAGATCGGTTTATGTTTGAAAAAGAGCACAGGGGAGTAGCCTTAAAGACCAGGGAGGACCCTGTTTATTACCCACCGCATACCTAAGTGGTGGTTTTGAGGGAGATCCTGAAGAGGAGGGAGGAAATGACAGGGCAGGGAAGCCAGTAGGTAGTAAGGACCCCGTAGAGAGAGAGTTCCTTGTTGGCTACAGTGCCAGGGGTAGTGCCCCATCCCTTGCTTGCTCCCCAGTGGAGTTGGTGGACAGGTAGAGAGAAAGTGAGCACCAGCTGCAGTTAATGAGGCTCAAATTGGAGCATGCCAAGCTGGATGCAGAACGAGGGGAGGCCCAGAGAGCCTTAGAGGAGAAAAAGGCCTTGTGGGCCCACTAATTGAGTCTCAAGGAGCTGGTCTTTGAAGGGAAAAGGGCTGATGTTGAGAGAGCCTTAGCTCAGGAGAGGATGGTGGCTCAGAGAGGGCCTTCGCCAGACAGAAGCTAGCTCGTGAGGATAGGTTGTCCCCCCGAGTATAGTTTCAGTGTTCTGAATTCACCAGTGAGGGTGGAGTACAGTGGTGACAGCAA
This sequence comes from Triturus cristatus, assembly GCF_964204655.1. Classification (NCBI taxonomy): domain Eukaryota; kingdom Metazoa; phylum Chordata; class Amphibia; order Caudata; family Salamandridae; genus Triturus; species Triturus cristatus. Next base: position 183,082,340 of record NC_140594.1, on the reverse strand, counting down.
TGTTGTGTCCTGTGTAGAAAGTTCCACTCCCAGATCCCATAGTGTGGCACCTAGTTCCCAGGAAGAGGGTGTCACACCTGAAGGGTATAGGTTGAGGTTCGGGGCAGTAGGAAACTGTCTCACCAGGCTTGGGGGGAGTTTGTGGAAGAATGTTGTGATGCACTGAAGGTTGGGTGAGGGGTAGCACAGCAAACAATTTTGAAGGGCAGTTCAATCTGATTGTCAGAGAGCACATGTTCCGTTGTTGTTTTCCAGGTCTATGTCAACACCTGCTGGAGTGTGGGTCTCTGATCCCAGAGAACTTGCACAGCAGGCAGACCTCTGGATGCGTTCCAGAGGGTCAGAATGCGTTCCAGAGGGTCTGGAAAGGCATTTTGGAGTGATCCTAAAGGGAGCGGCTCCGGTATTTCCCAATCAAGGGTGGTGGGAAAGGTTCATAGTAGCCCAGATCGGTCCCTATGTAGTGGGAGGGGTGTAGGGACCCACGTCTTGTAAATATATGCCCTTTACTTTTCTGCACACTTTGAGCTCTCTTGACTCCTTTATATAAACTTGAGCACTCTTTCTTACACATGCCCTAGAACATTCTCCTACCTTCTTGACCCTCTAGTGAATGTTCCTTTAAATGACTAAATAAATATATTGTAATATTACCTAGTGGTTTTTCTGCACATTTGTTTGATTTAATTATTTTCACGATTTACAGACGTTTGTGAGCTGATTAATGTAAGCTCAAATAAGTTGATAATTCTGCTAAACTAACTCTTCCTTGAATAACTAGTCCAGGACCATTGTTTCTTTATAATTTCTGAGAATGGTGGCATTAGTGGCGGGGTTTATGTAAATAGAATGCTATAACACTGCTGAACAAAACTGCAGCATCCATGTGTCCAATGTTATGGATTGCCAGTAGGATTTATTGGAAGGACAAGTTATTTCAAAGTGAACCGTATCATAGAGTACTTATTAGAGGAATGAATCCATACAGGGAAGACACGGGAGACCAAGGATGAAGGGAAAAATATATTTTAAGAATGTTCAACACATGATGGACATATTACGTCATATGTACATATCATATCAGTATGAAGCACTGCGTGACAATTAGTGGCAATGTAACCAACAGAATACTGTGCACAAGTGCTCGTGGAGTTTGTGACGGCGCAAGTGACACATAAAGTGGTATGTACAGCGGTGAAGAAGGCACAACAGAAAAAACAATGGTACATTAAATATGCCGGAGTTAGGGCATTTACACAATTAATGTTGGAACTTTCAAGGAACAATAGAGCAAATGCCCATGGTAAAAAGGCGCCACAAGTAACGCTGTTGAAGTCGACGGCGTTTCGGCCTGTAATACTCTAGGCCATCATCAGGACTGGTTACACATACTTGGGGCAGTGTTGCAAGAAACTGGGGGACAATATCATCCAGCGGGGCACGGCCTCGAGAGAATTGGGGAGGTCCGTGAAAGCTTGATGGAGGGCGGGAGACACAGTCAATAGGAATGATTTGAAGGGCGAGTGAATCACCGGACGGGAGTCCGTGGCGTTCGCTGGAAGCCCCTACTGTAGCCAATGAAGGGGCTAAAGGCTGAATGGGGTTGGCATGGGGCTATGGAGAGACCCAACGACCAGGCAGTGGCCCTGCTGTCCTTAAAGCAGTTGAGCGCCGAATCTGCCTTATCGGCAACGAGGCGGGTACCATCGAAGAGCATGAACATAAAGGATGCCTGGAAATCCCCCAATAAGCCAGAAGACCTCAGCCAGGCATGGTGTCGGAGTATCACTGACGTAGCAATTGCTTTGTCTAACGAGTCAGTCATATGGAGTCTGCAGTGTATGGTGAACTTAGCAGCATCCCTGCTGTCGGAAAGTAGGATCTGCTTTCATGGTCACCCCCACTTTTTGCTGGTGTCATTCAGCTTTTCTGACTAGTCTGACTGAGATCCTGCTAATCAGGACCCTAGTCACTGTGCTCTCCCCCTAAATTGGACTTTGTAAGTACTTTTGGTATTTTCGTAATTGGCTACTGGTCTACTCTTCTAAGTCCCTAGTATATGGTACTAAGGTACCCAGGGTATAAGTACACCAAGGGTCTCCTATTGTCTGCAGCATGTATTGTGCCACCCATGAGAGACCACTCAAACTGGGACTACAGGTTTGCCATTGCAGCCTGCGTGAACTGGTGCTAGCAACACAACAGCTATATGTTCCTTTAATCTGTCACTGCACTTAAAACCTACAAGTCACCCCTAAGGTAAGCCTTTCAACCCTGAAGGCAGGGTGCCTGGTTATATGTGTGAGGGAGCCCTGCATGAGAAGGACACCCTCTACAAACCCAGGAGTCGATTCTCCAGGCTTTGTAAGTGCGGTCAGCCATTTTAGACACATAGTGGACATCAAGTCAATTACGAGGTGTCTATATAGTGGCTGCACCAAAACCAGTCATGTTTGGTATCAAACATGTTGGAATCCTATCCCACCACCAATTCCAGAGTTGGATGTAGGATCCCATGTACTGGGGGGCTCCCCCACAGAGCCCCCAATATTACGGGTACGAGCCTTTCAGGGTCTAACAGCAGGCTAGCGCTGCTGACCACAGACACAATTCTGCCCTCCTTCAGCTGAGACAGTCTCGAGCATGGGAAGGTAGGACAATAGGTTTCCTGTAACAGGGAGGTGTGACTACCTCCCAGACAGGACTTCATGTATTTGGCTGGGGTGGGGGGCTTGCCAGTGCCACCAGACTGTTTGAAGGGCACATATGGTGCCCTCCTTGCATACTCAAGTAGAAATCAGTTCAGGGAGCCGTTGGCTCCCACTCTGGCACGAGACTGGACAAAGGACATGGGAGAATCCTCCCCTCTGTCCAGCCCCTCCTCTGGGAGGGAGCCCTGAGTCCCAACCCTTTTCTTTGCGTACTTTGTTGTGGGACAAGATTCAGATCCGAAACCACTTCATATTCACCCGTCTGGCACTTTGGACTTCGTTGGACTTCGCTTGGGGAAGAGAGACTGCATCTGGGAAGACTCCTGCAGCTCCTGGTCTTGTCGTCCTGCCAGTCTTCTGCGTTATCTGTGCCTGTGATCCATACAGGTTCTTCTCCAGGCATGTGGACATCCAAGACACCCTAAGGTATCTCCCTTGGTGTGAATGAGTCACTCCCCTGCATCTGCAGGTACTGCAACCAAGCTGACTGGTCTGCTGCTCCCTACGTCCCACAGACTCCGAAAGGCTCAGCAACATAGGTGGTGGTTCTGCAACTCCCTACAGGCCTGTACTGTCTTCTTAGCAAGTTTGAACTCAGTATTCCTTGTTGAAACCGCTGGAGATGTACCCCTGTGCACCACGTCGACTTGCCAAGGCTTGTTGACTCTTCTCCAGAGATCCTCGGGCTCCAAGAAGCTCCAGCCTCCAGCATCTCTTGCTACCAAGATCTGCGTCCTCCCCGCATCCTCTGCACGGTGGGCCTTCATTCTTCGTAAGCTGCTCAAGGTCCTCTTGTGAATCTTGTGCCCCCTTGAGGGTCTTCTTTGGCTCCAGTGGACTTCCCTGCTTGCTCAGGGCCACATGTGACTCTCCTGCACTTGGCAAGTCCCTGGGACCTTGATGGTCCCGACACTGCACCTTCTTCGCTTTCCTCGTCTGTTGCTGCTGCCATGGCTTGCTTGTGCTCCTGCCGGGCACTGACTCAGTGGCTCTCGACTTCTGACGTGGGACCGCTCGTGAACGGCTCCGGGTCTTCCACATTGTTGCTTGTCCACACAGCAGCAGCAATAAAGGCACCATCCACTCTCCTGCATCTTCCGTCATGTGCGGTCATTGGTCTTCTGTGCCTCCTAGTCTCAGTCTCCTCTGCTTGCAGGTACTCCTCGTCAAGAATCCACCTTTGGGTTCCACCGGACTCTCACCTTCTTCGCCAGCAGCATCTTTACTGAAGTCCTCCATTGTGATGGACAGCAGTTTCCGAAGTCACTTCACACCTATGCTTTCTTGGTGTAGGTATCCTGGTTCCTGGGGTATCCATGGGTGGGGTGACTCTCCAGCCTTCCATTTTCCAAGGGGTTTCTTCAGGGTCCTCTGGGAAGGGTCCTCCTCCTTGAAAACGTATGGTTTCTTACCCATCGGTGTAGTTTTGCAGCTTGAAGACTGCCTGGATTCACTATGCTGTGCATTATTCCGCCATCTAGTGGTTGGGTCCGGAATTGTAGTCTTTTTTTTTTTTGTGGACCAGGTGGGCGTCGACATACCACCATTTGGTGTCCTTCGTGATGTCCTTCCTCCGGAAGCTCCCACCTTTGGTCGCCATCCTTGGATTCTTTTTTTCTTGTCTTGTGTTACTCTTTCTCTTCTTTTAACCTTTAAAGTCTTTTTCCTGTTTATCCTCCTCTTCCTCTGGTCTCATCTTTCTGGCGGAGGGTGGGATCGCTAGTGAATTCACAAAGTCTTCAAGCTGCAAAACTACACCGACAGGTAAGAAACTATACGTTTTGCAGCGTGAATCTTTCTGAATTCACTATGCTGTGCATGGACTTTGTAGCAGTTTGTCGTTATTGTGGTGGCTGGGTGAAAGATGATCTCTGGTTACTGAATATGTGTTGTAAGACCTTCTGTCCCACTTTCGCTTCCTTGTTCATTTGAATATCTACACAGTAGTACTTAGTGAACGTGTGCACTGAAGACCATGTTGCGGCTTGGCAAATGTCTTGAATAGGTGTGTTTGCTAGAAATGCAATTGTTGCTCCTTTCTTTCTTGTTGAGTGAGCATGAGCTGCTCCTTGTAACGGTTGTCCTGCTTGTTTGTGGCAGAGTTGTATGGTTTGTGCAATCTACCGTGCAATGGTATTTTTGGTAACCAGTCGTCCCAAAAAACTGCTGGCGAAGGGTACAAAGAACTGCTTTGTCTTTCTGCACCCCTTTGTCCTTTCTATATAGTGCATTACTACCCTCCTGGCGTCCAGTGTGTGTGGCGCCTTTTCTGTGCTTGTGGTAGGTTTTTGGAAAAAAATAGGTATTTGAATAGTCTGGTTGATGTGGAACCGTGACACCACCTTTGGCATGAAATGTGGGTCTGTTCTCATTACAATCCTATCATTATGTATGTGCAGGTAGGGCTCTTGAAGTGTTAGTGCTTGCAATTCACTCACTCTTCGTAGCGATGTGATAGCTACTAAGAAGGCAGTTTTTAGTGTGAGCATGTGACTGTTTGGCCCACTGAGGTGCTATTAGTATTAGCGTCATGTTGCTCATCCTGCATTTGTTGAGTACCCTGTGTATCAGTGGTATCAGGCGAAAGGCGTATGCAAATGTCTTTGACTAACGTATCCATAGCGCATTCCCTTGGGACCGATGGTCTGGTTGTCTGGATGCGAAGTGTTGGCATTTTGGCGTGTTGCAAATAGGTCTATTTGCGGTGTGCCCCATTTCCGCAATAGTTTCTCTATTTCCTGTTGGTTGAGCTCCCATTCGTGGGATGCAGACGTTTGCCTGCTGAGTCTGTCTGCTTCCACATTGTCCTTCCCTGGGAGATGTATTGCCAGTAGGGCTATTCTTAGTGGAATGACCCATGTTCATATTTCCTGTGCTAGCCCTGATAGTGCCACTGATTGTGTTCCTCCTTGTTTGTTGATGTAGAACATGGTGGATGTGTTGTCTGTTTGGATCAACACCCTGTTTCCGTACAGCTCCTTCTGAAAGGCTTTTAAGGCTAGGAACACTGTTTTTAGCTCTAGGTAGTTGATGTGTTTGACCGCATCCTGCTGCGACCATAACCCCCTCACCTTGAGTTTGTTCATGTGCGTGCCCCACCCCAGCTGGGAGGCGTCTGTTGTGATGGTCACTGTTGGAGTTGGCTGTGTGAATGGTTTCGCCTGTGATATGTTTTCCTTGTTCCACCACGCTATTTCCTGATGCACTGCGTGTGTGACAAACACTAGATCTTCCCAACTCCCTGTTGCCTGTGACTATTGCTGCTGTATCCATTCCTGGAATGGTCTCATGTGGAGGCGAATATTTGGGACCAGGTGTATGCATGACGCCATCATTCCCATTAGGTTGCTCACTGTCCTCGCTGTCAGAGCTTGCCCCTTGCGGTAACGACGTGTCTCCTTCAGTATTGCCAAAGTTCTCATTGTGCTGGGGAACACGTTGCTCTGTATGGTGTTGATCTCTGCCCCTAAGAATATCTTCACCTGTTCCGGTCCTATTGAAGATTTTCCCCAATGGATTGAAAAACCCAGTTGGATTAGTGTTTGTATCACCTGCCGAATGTGTTGTTTGGACTGGCTGTAGGAGCTTGCTTTTACAAGCCAATCGTCGAGGTAGGGGTATACATGTATTCCTTGCCTCCTTAAGTGTGCTGCTACCGCTGCTAGGCATTTTGTAAACACCCTTGGTGCGGATTTGAGTCCGAATGCGAGCACTGTGAACTGGTAGTGAGTCTTATTGATCACAAATCTTAGTAGGCGTTTGTGTTTTTTGTTGAAGTACGCGTCTTTTAAGTCTATAGTTGCCATGTAATCCCCTTCCTGTACCTGGGGTATTACTTCTTGCAGAGATGTCATTTTGAATCTTTGTGTCCTTATGAACTTGTTTAAGAATAGGCCTTTGCGTTTCGTCCACTTTTGGTACGAGGAAGTAGTTCGAATAAACCCCCTTGTTTCTTTCCTTGTACGGCACTATCTCTATTGCGTCCTTGTTGAGAAGTTCCTGCTAGTAGCAAGAGTGAAAGTTCCTTTGCCGAGTGCGCCTTGTTGTTTGGCCTCTTGTTTGGAGGTTGCTTTTCTAGCTCTATACAGTAGCCGTATTGTATGATGTTTAGTATCCATTTATCCGTTGTGACCTTCCATTCCTGGAGGAAGTCCCTTATTCTGCCTCCTACTGGTGTTATATGTTCGGGGAACTGTTTGTTTTGTGAAATCAGTTTTTGGATTGGTCTTCTGTTTTGATGCCCCCCCCAGAGGTGTTGTCTGGTTGGGCGTTTGCCTTATGGCGAAGTCACTTGGAGGTGGGTTGTTGCCCTCCTCTCTGTGCCTGTGCCTGTCCCCGTCCGTTTGAGCTCCCTCGAAAGGACTGGCCTCGTGGCTGGTACTGCCAGTTCTGCTGCTGCTGTCCCTGCTGCTCCTGGCTGTTTCCTTGATAGCCTTGTTGGAATGTTTGGTGCGATGTACTTGGTTGGTTGCCTCCCCTACCATTTAGCCTTCTTGAGGGTGTACCCCTTCTCATCCATCTGAACTGCAGTGCTCCCATGGACCTTGCTGTCTCGTTGTCCTTTTTGAGCTGCGTTAACTTGTCGTCAACTGGCGTTACAAAAGGTTGCTCTCCATTGAAGGGTGTGTTCAGGATGTTGTTCTGTACCTCAGGCTTGAAGCCAGAAATCCTACGCCATGCGTGCCTTCTCTCTGTCACCCCAATCATCATCTGCCTGCTGGACGTCTCCGCAGCATCCAAGGCCGACTTCATACATGTGTTAGCCATGGTTTTCCCTTCATCTACCAGGTTAGCTGCTCTTTGCTGGTACTGTTCTGGTAGATGCTTCAGGAGTCGCCCCACTTCATCCCAGTGTTGGTGTGCGTGCCTGTTGATCAGAGCGTTTGAGTTGGCGATGCGCCATTGAATCGCCGCACTCCGTTCTACTTTCCTCCCCATGAGATCCATTCTTCTACTCTCCTCGTCTGGAGGTGGCCCGGCATTTGTGGGTACATTGGCCCTTTTCCTAGCCGTTGCTGTTATTATTGAATCAATCAATCAATCAATACATTTGTAGAGCACACTACTCACCCGTGAGGGTCTCAAGGCGCTAAAGGGAGGGGGGGTGCCGCTATTGCTCGAATAACCAGGTCTTGAGGTGTTTCCTGAAGGTGAGATGGTCTTGGGTCAGTCGTAGGTGTGTGGGGAAGGAGTTCCATGTTTTGGCTGCCAGGTAGGAGAACGATCTTCCTCCGGTGGTGGTTCTGCGAGTCCGTGGGACGGTGGCGAGGACGAGGCTGGCGGAGCAGAGCTGGCGGGTGGGAGTGTAGAACAAGAGGCGGCTGTTGAGGTATTCGGGGCCCATGTCGTGGAGTGCTTTGTGTGCGTGGGTGAGGAGTCTGAACGTGATCCTCTTGCTGACGGGGAGCCAGTGCAGGTTTCTCAGGTGGGCGGATATGTGGCTGTGGCGAGGGATGTCGAGGATGAGTCGTGCGGAGGCGTTCTGTATGCGCTGATGTAGTTTCTGAAGTTTGGCTGTGGTTCCTGCATATAGGGCGTTTCCGTAGTCCAGTCGGCTGGTGATGAGGGCCTGGGTGACGGTCTTTCTGGTTTCGGTGGCGATCCACCGGAAGATTTTTCGGAGCATGCGCAGGGTGTTGAAGCAAGAGGACGAGACGGCGTTGACTTGCTTGGTCATTGTGAGGGAGGAGTCCAGGATGAATCCCAGGTTGCGAGCATGGTCCGAGGGTGTCGGTGTGGAGCCCAGCGCTGTGGGCCACCAGGAGTCGTTCCAGGCGGATGGGAATTGTCCGAGGATGAGGACCTCCGTCTTGTCTGAGTTCAGCTTCAGGCGACTGAGCTTCATCCATTCTGCGACGTCTTTCCTTCCTTCCTGGAGGTTGGTTTTGGCGGTGGCTGGGTCTTTGGTGAGGGAGAGTATCAGCTGGGTGTCGTCGGCGTAGGAGATGATGTTGATGTTGTGTTTGCGTGCGATGGCGGCGAGGGGGCTCATGTAGATATTGAAGAGGGTTGGGCTGAGTGAGGAGCCTTGGGGTACGCCGCAGATGATCTCGGTGGCCGCTGAGCGAAAGGGAGGGAGGCGGACTCTCTGGGTTCTGTCGGAGAGGAACGAGGTGATCCAGTCCAGGGCCTTTCCTTGGATCCCAGTGTTGAAGAGGCGGGTTATTAGGGTGCGATGGCATACGGTATCAAAGGCTGCCGAGAGGTCTAGGAGGATGAGAGCGGTTGTTTCTCCGTTGTTCATCAGGGTCCTGATGTAGTCAGTGGCTGCGATGAGGGCGGTCTCGGTGCTGTGGTTGGCTCGAAATCCGGACTGGGACGGGTCGAGCGAGTTGTTTGCCTCGAGGAATGCAGTCAGCTGTTTATTGACGGTCTTCTCGATGACTTTAGCCGGGAAGGGAAGAAGAGAGATGGGGCGGAAGTTCTTGAGGTCTTTGGGGTCCGCTGTGGGTTTCTTCAGAAGGGCGTTGATTTCTGCGTGCTTCCAGCTCTCAGGGAAGGAGGCTGACGTGAAGGAGTTGTTAATGATGTTCCGGAGGTGGGGTGCGATGATGATGTCGGCTTTGTTGAAGATATGATAGGGGCATAGATTAGAGGGGGAGCCAGAGTGGATGGTGTTCATGACGTGGGTGGTGTCTTCAGTGCTGATGGGGGTCCAGGCGCTGAGGGTGGTGGTGGGGGTCGTTGGTTCGGTGACTGGAGGTGGAGTCTGGGGTCCGAAGCGGTCGTGTACATCTGCGATCTTGCGGTGGAAGAACGTGGCGAGGGAGTTGCAGAGGTCGAGACGGTGTAATGTCGTTGTTGCTGGCGCTGGGGTTGGAGAGCTCTTTGACGATGCTGAAGAGTTCCTTGCTGTTGTGGGTGTTGTTGCCTAGCCGCTCTTTGAATGATGTCCTTTTGGTGGTGCGGATCAGCTGGTGGTGTTCGCGAGTGGCGTTCTTGAGGGCTGTCATGTTTTCTGTTGTCCGTTCGTGGTGCCAGGTTTTTTCGAGGGTTCGGCAGGATTTCTTTGATTTTTTGAGGGCGTCTGTGAACCATGAGGTTTTCCTGTTGCCGGTCTTGCCTGGAGGGTTCTTCAGTGGGGCGAGGTTGTCGGCGCAGTTGGTGATCCACTGTGTGAGGTTGTGGGCTGTGTCGTTGGTGTCAGCGGTGTCGGCTGGTGGGTTCTGGCTCAGTGAAGAGAGGAGCTGGTCTGTGGTGATTTTGCTCCAGCATCTGCGGGAGATTTGTTGCGTGCGGTGGTCTTTTTGAAGGTGAAGTGGATGCATCTGTGGTCGGTCCAGTGTAGTCCGGTGGAGTGGCTGAAGGAGACGTGGTTGCTGGTGGAGAAGATGGGGTCGAGCGTGTGGCCAGCGAGGTGGGTGGGGGTGTTCACCAGTTGTTTGAGTCCAAGGTTGTCGAGCAGGGTGGTGGTGTTGTTGTCGTTGTTGTTCTCCAGGTGGAAGTTCAGGTCCCCTAGGAGGATGTATTCTGGTGAGGCTAGGGCGTGCAGGCTGATGAAGTCGGCGATGGTTTCGCTAAATTGTGTGCGCGGGCCCGGGGGTCTGTAGATGAGCGTTCCTCTAACGGTGGTCTTGGGGTCGGTGTGAATCTCGAAGTGTAGGTGTTCGGCGGCGGAGAGTGTGTCTTCGGTGTTGGTCGTGATGTTGATGGTATTCCTGTAGATGATGGCGATTCTTCCTCCGGTTTGGTTGACGCGGTCCTGCCGGGTGATCTTGTAGCCGCCCGGGATGGCTATGGCGATGTCGGGGGCCGAGGAAGCGTTCATCCATGTTTCCGTGAGGAAGGCGACGTCAGGTGCTGTTGTGTCGAGGGGGTCTCAGAGTTCGACGGCGTGCTTGTGGATGGAGCGTGTGTTGAGGAGGATGCATTTGAGGTGGTTTTTGTTGTTGCTTGGTCTGGCGGGTGGGGGGCAGGTTCGGAGGCAGGTGAATTTGCAGGCTTGACAAGTGAAGGGTCCGTGGGTGCGCTTCGGGGTGGCTCGGTAGCAGGCGGGTGGTCGTCCGGTGTTGAGTGCGTTGAGGGCGACGGTGTCGTATCTCAGACGGGTGCCCTTGCATCGGCTGGGGTCAGGGGTTCTGGCGCTGAGCGCGGTCCAGGCGCAGATGGGCTTGCCTTTGGCGCGCCGGCGGCGCGGCCGCTGCGCAGCCTCCATATGAGGGTCAGAGGGAGGGAGGAGCAGCTGGGAGGTGGGAGCGGGGCGGCCAATGGGAGACGAGGGGGTGGGGCCGCAGGGACGCAGCGGCGGAAAACAGAGGCAAGGGGACAACGAAGGAAGGGGGCACACGGGGGAAACAGGCCAAACAAGCAGAAAGGTATAAAAAGCAAAAGGCAAAGATGGACACAGAGGAAGGGGGGTACAAAAGGCAAAATGGGCACAGAGGAAGGAGACAAAGACAGTACCAGTAGAGATGCAGGCGAGGCGGGTTAAACACGGGCGGCGGCAGCAGAGTCACAGGTCACACAGGATAGCTGCGTGGCGGTGAGGGGAGCGACCTGCCTGGTGACAGGGTCAAAGGCCGCTCTCTCTACCGCTGCGCTGCCTCCATACGAGGGTCAGAGGGAGGGGGGAGCAGCTGGGAGGTGGGAGCGGGGCGGCCAATGGGAGACGAGGGGGTGGGGCCGCAGGGACGCAGCAGCGGAAAACAGAGGCAAGGGGACAACAAAGGAAGGGGGCACAAAGGGGAAACGGGCCAAACGAGCAGAAAGGTATAAAAAGCAAAAGGCAAAGATGGACACAGAGGAAGGGGGTACAAAAGGCAAAATGGGCACAGAGGAAGGAGACAAAGACAGGACTAGTAGAGACGCAGGCGAGGCAGGCTGAACACGGGCGGCGGCAGCAGAGAGTCACAGCTGAGTGGCGGTGAGGGGAGCGACCTGCCTGGTGACAGGGTCAAAGATCGCTCTGAATCAACTGGCACTGATCCCTGAATTTATGTCGGATCCTTTGAGGAGTGCTTGTACTTCTTTTCTGTCCTCGGGGTCACTAATTTATATACAGCTGGCTCCCTGAAAGCCTCCCTGCCCAGGTCCAGCACACTTGAGAGCATGGGCAGGATCTGACTTCTTGTTTGTGAAGGTAATAAGAGTCTCCAGGAGAAAACAAGCTTTGGGCTTCTCCTCCTCCAACATCACTCCATATGTCTCTGCAGCCTTCTTTACCACCATATTATTGATCCCGATGACATCCGGCGGCGAAGGCCTCGAAGGATATGTGTCTACTCCTTCTTTCGGTATTTCGGCGTCGAGATCATGCCACTCCAAGTCTCGCACCTCCGAGGAAGTCGAGTTCCGATAGGTTTGCTGATTTTCCTCGCCTTCGCCCTCGAAGTAATACAGGGCCTCTTGTTCCTGTTCCTCGACCGGTTCTGGTGTGTTCGGCGGCTCGGGGTCTTCATCGCCCCTTGCGGGCTTCGGCGGAATGGTGTACTGGCTCATCCTTTCGTCAAAGTCCTTTTTTCGCTGCAGGATGCTCCCCATTTCGGCCTTGAGCCTCCTTTACTTCTTCCCCATCTCAGCAGCTTGTTCGGCGTCGAGAGTTTGAGCGCTTCGCTTCAAGGTCGTTGAAGTCGTTGTTGACCCTTCCTTTCTTGGCGTCTAGGTGTCCTTTTGAAAGGCATCCTTCGACGACCTTGATATTCCTGGGTTTTCGCCATCTGGGAGTCCTTTTTGAAGGATCTGCTGGGCTGCTTGTCCTTGGGTGCTGTTGCTTTTGCCGAGTGTTTCGACAGCAATGCTCCCTTCGAGGACTTTGCTTCACTCTTACGAGTATCGGTCGAGTGTCTGGGGGTCGGCGACTCTTACCTCCTTCGACGTTTTCTTTTGGACTTAGACGACTGTGCAGTCCTCCGGTCCTTCGGCGATGTTGTCGTCCTCTCCACTGGTGAGGCCCAAGTCTCGGAGCGATGGAGGTGGCCCCTGCATGGTGTAGTTTTCCCTTCTCTGCCTTTCTCTAACTTTGAGGGTCTTCGGTGTGAAACCCGAGCATACACTGCAGTCCTCATTGTTGTGGTCGAGCGGCAGAGGTTGCAGACTGGATGCTGGTCTTTTAGGGCGTATTTGTGGTGGCAATTGTTGCAAAACTTGAAAGGTGTTTTGTCCATCTCCGCACTCAGGGAGCCCCCTGTGTGCGCATTTTCCGTTGAACGTCGAGATCTCTTGTGAAATCCTTCTCCCTCATCGTCCCGGTTACCTGACCTCTAGTCGGGTGTGTTAAAATCTGTGATTTTGTCGATTTTCTGTCCGTTTTTCGTCAATTCTCTCTCCAAGACTCTGGAACTCTTCGATAACGATCCAGACCCAACGGCGGAAAAAAGATGGCGACCAAAGGTGGGAGCTTCAGCAGGAAGCACATCGACATTACGAAGGACACCAAATGGTGGTAGGTCGATGCACACCTGGGCCACGAAAAAAGAAAAGAAAGACTACAACTCTGGACCCAACCACTAGATGGCAGAATAATGCACAGCATAGAGAATCCAGAAAGATTCACGCTGCAAAACTGCAACCGCGACTTCCCTGTGTGCACTCCATGCAAGTCAATGGATTAAGTTGCAGTTTTTTTTATACCAAATACTGGATCTCTTCCATTTTTAGAGCCTAGCATGTCCTTGTAGGTGTGTGCTTGGCCTACCTCATGATTTCCAAACATTCTGGTGGCAAGTTTAAGTGCCAATGAGATTTGATCTCTGAAGCTATATTGTCATTCAGTAATGCCCAGTTGGGATCTTGCATTTGTCCCCATAGTCTGGTTAGTAAGTTGGCCTGTTTAGCCCCCTCCTGTGTGGCTTGATTGACATTTGGGGGAGGTCAGGATATTGCCATTGCCTTGTTCAATCTGGTGCTGTTGGACTCCTCAGCGCCTTAGATTTGCATAATTTCAGCATGAAAGGAGGATGAGCGAAATTGGTGGCAAGGCATATAGTAATGTTATTAACCAGTTGATCAAAATTGCATTGCCCACTGTCCTGGCTTGGGAATTCAGAACGCAGTGTCTTAGTATTTTATTTATGAGCTGTTGCAAAGAGGTCTAGATAGAAGCCCCCACACTTAAAATATGTCCTGCACAACTGATGCCTACAGCCAGATCTGTTCTTCCAGCGAGAACATTCTTAACCTTGTGCCTACCTGCTTGTTTAGGTAGTGCATGGTCGTGTTATTGCCCATCTGAATCAGTATGTTCTTCGCGATGAGAGATGGAAGGAAAGGCTTGAGAGCTGGATGAACCTCTCTTAAATCTAAGCAGTTGTTGTGGGAAGAGCGCTCATTGTGAGCCCGACAGCCTTAAACTGACAGATATTCTCGATGCGCTACCCATTCCGTAAGGGATGTGCCCGTGGCAATCGTCTGTAATGGATTTTCCAGTTCGAAAATAATCCCTGCACCAATAAGCAAGGGAATGTTTAGCTGAAAGTGTCCAGTTGACTTATGTTTATGACCATGGATCTTTTAGGCACTGCTGCAGGGGTCTTGTATGCAGCCTTGCATCTAGGCCAATTTATATACAGGATGCCGTAGAACCAAGAAGGGAGGAGATTTTCTGAGTTGTGGTTTGTTTTTGTTCAACAGGAGATGGCATTTGCCTTGTATAGATGATATGGTCTCCTCCGAAGGATTAGCGTTTCCTTCTTCTGTGTCTATTGTGGCCACTAGGTGGGATAGACCTGGCACAGGAGCTGAAACCTACTTTTGTAGATTGATCTGGAAACCATATCTGTGTAGCCACATTGTTCTTCTGAAACCTTGGTTCATATTCAACTGACTGTGAGCTTTGAGTAGCAATTAGTCTAGGTAAAGATAAATTGATAGTCCCCGTTTCCTTTGATGAACAGCCACTACGGCCATGCATTTGGAGAATGTGCAGGTGTCTGACTTGTGGCCAAATGGTAGCACTGTATATTGAAAGTAAGAGTTTCCCTTAATACCCTTAGATATGTTTTGTGATGCTTTGCTGTCAAGATGTGGAAGTATGCATCTTGCAAGTCTATCACACGCATCCAGTTGTTTTGTTTTATATAGGTAAATCTGATTTAGACCTAGCATTAGAAACTTTTCTATTCTGATGCACTTGGTGAAGCACGGATCTAGTATTGGCCTGCACTGTGATTTCAGAACTTTCTTATGAATCCATGTACTCTTTGCTCAGATGGTATCAATTCGATTCCACGGTTTTAAAAAATAGAACGGATGTTTCCTTCCTCAAGATAGAAATGCAGTGCTTTCACATTGGTTTTGGAAGAAATGGTGGCGGTTTGGTCTTGAAATATAGAGATTACGCATGTATCCCAATATTTAGCACCCGCTTGTCTGTTGTGATTGCCTCCTCTTCCACATGTTAAGATACCACTGCCCTCACTGGAGGGTCAAACAGAAGGGGGCGTGGAATAAGGCTTTCACTGTCTATTTTCAGGATTGCCTTCCAGATGTTTGAAGGCCCAGGTAGTGTTATTTGGAATTTGACTGCTTCCTCTGATGGTGGTAACCCTGGCCTTACTCCTGGGTGTGTGCTGCTGATACGATCCGTGAGGAGAGGGAGCCTGCCGTGGGTAGTATTGGTGCTTCTTAGATTTGTACTGTCTTTGAGAACCTCTTTTTCTTCTCGAACCCTACCATCTTTAAGATCTCAGCTTTGTTTTTCATTTTGTCATCCTCTCCTCCATGTGCTGACCAAATGAGGAGGCTCTAGGGAAAGGAACAGCTCATTATTTCCAACTGAGTGTCCGGCATGAGTGATCATCAAATGAAACCACATTGACGTCCTGTCACAATAACCAGTAGCAGTTAGCACAGCAGAATCTTTTGCAGTGCTAACATCCTGTTTAGAGACCAGGGTGCCCTACTTCACCTCAAAGTCTTGTTCTTTATGTCAAGGGAAGTTATCCAAGATATCTTTACTTCCCAGTTTTCTCAGTGGTATTTTCCCTGAAGAGCTGTGACACTGTCATTCTTTAATGCCGTCACATTTCTTCTGCTCACCTGCCCTCCTGTAGCATATGTGAGCTTACTTTACCTCTCTGGTTATGCTCTAGTCTCTGGGGCTGAAACATGTTGACCTCTGAAGTTGTTGTAGAATCTGGTCTCTGGGGAGATTTCAAACATTCTGGGTCCTACTGAGGTGGTGGATATTTCTTGAGCAAGCATCATGTTGCAGTCTTAACCTTTTCTTGCGTTAGGAACTCCTCCACAATGTCCAGAAGACCAGGGAGTAAGGGCAAACGAGCCCTTTGGGTTGCATTTGGCTGTAGAGTCATCAGTCTGGGATAGTGAATGTGTTCTAGGCACTGAATGAGATCTTAGTCGTTTACACCCTTCTGGGTTGTGCAAAGATGTTACTTTACCTCTAAGGAGAGTGAAGAAGACTTCATTGAAGTTTTTGTAACGATAGTTGCTGAGGTAATTTCTCAAACTTTCTGATTGGAGACATTGAGGTAGATATTAAAATCACCCTGCTGATACAGGCAAGTCTAGAAGACATAGTGGAACCTTGATCAGGTCATCAGATGGGATGCAAAACTTTTTAGGGTGAAAAGGAAGAGGCCTGCGTTCATCAGGTGTAAGTCTGACTCTACAAGGTGCAGGTGATACTAGCAGATTCTAAATCTCTGGAGCATCAAGAAATGGAGTGAAGGTGAGGCGAACCTCGGAGAGTGTAGCACCAATATTGAGTGGACTGACTATTGGTATGTAGCAAAGGAGACTCTACCATTTACCTTGTGTGCTTCAGCATCATAGATGGTGATGCCATTTGTGTAGTTTTTTACATCAATGGTGATCGTGAATAAGCCGCAACAGTTTTGAATCTATTTGATTGTGTGGGAAAGTGAGTTATTTTCGATCTGTACTGCAATGATGCTAAAGACGTGGATGACCTTGTGTAGTGACAATGTTTCGGAGTTGAGCCAACTTTCAGCTGTGAGCACTTCGAGCTGAAGTCTACAAGGGTGTGCTCTCTGACTTCAGCCTAGAATATTTGTGCCTATGTCTCCTTTCATTTTTAGGTCGAGTTTAGCGGCAGCGCGCATGCACTGCTCGCTCTATGAGGCATGCTGTATTGGAGTATGCACTGGAAGCCCCGCCCACATTGGCCATTGGCTTGTTTCACAGCCCTTTGTAAATGCTGGCTTCTGATTCGTAAATAGGTGTGTTAGTCCTCCCTTGGTACCGCCTAGTCTGCATTTGTTACCTCCCATAATGAATGGACCTTTTACTTGGCTTGTTACAAGGTTTGCATTATAAGTTGGTGAGCACTATTTTGTTTATTGACACTGATGGGGACAATGGCGACTGCTTTTTGTATTTGCAGCACACCCACACAGGACAATGAGGCCGCTTTTTAAAATTTTTATGGAGCACTACGACGCTCTCTTGGCCAAATCAGAACTGCAATTTGTCGTCTCTAAAGTCCATCTTGCTTCAATTACAATTAACAGAATTATGCCAAATGAAGTGCCCTTCATGACTGAAGATTTTTTAGGAAGGCTTAAAGAAGGTCTTCCCTTCAATCACATCCCCTTCTCCTCCTTAGGGACTGAACTTAGTGATATTATGCTTGGGCGTTCCATTTGAGCCTATTCACAAGGCTACATTTGCAGCCTCTTTCCTGGAAATACGCATTCTTAATAGTGATAGAATTCAAAGGATCTGTGAAATCCAAGCTCTTTCTGTTGTGGAACTATACAGAATTAGGTGTGGTAATGAGGATTACCCCGTCCTTTCTTTCCAAGATTGTATCAGAATGTCATATTAATTAAATCATCACCTTGTCGGTCTTATTCCCAAGTCCATCCAGAAAAGCAGAATGCTCCCTGCATACATTAAGGCGGCAACCTAGTTTTTACTTCGAGAAAAACCAAAGTCATTAAGGAAGTACAATTGGGTATTTGTTAACTATGTTCATGTTCGAAATGGCCTAGCCACATCAATGCAATTCATTGACAGGTGGATTCTGGAGTGCATAGTCTTCTGTTATCAATTAGTGGAGAAACCTCTCCAAGGAAGACAAAGAACTCCTCCCACTAGGGGGGAGACGGCCAACATACCTAGGGATCTGGAATGTAACACTTGCAGACATTTGTAAAGGTGTCACATGGAGATCAGCACACACAATCCCTAGACACTCCTGTAATTTCTGCTAATTAGGGCCTGTGCACACCATCAGAGTGTGAAACAGTACTGCAGGTAGTTTGTCTGATCCGTGCCTGAACCATACCCCCTGGCCAATATTAACATTTGCAGAGTACAACAACGATAAGAGGAGCTAAAAGCAGGATCATGTCATCAGATAGGAAATACATGACCACAAAGGGAGCTACCAGGTTGGCACTGCATGCTATGCAAAATAACAAACAGAAATACCCACAGAGCCAGAGGCCAGGAAGATAGGAGAATGTAAAATGACTAATAGATTGGAGGGAGAGTTGGTCATAAATTCCCCAATACCAAGCGTCTGACTGGTAAACACAAGAAACAAGTTTGTACTTAAAATAAAAGGAATCTTTAGTTTTGAGCAAGATGGAACCAATTCTCTCATCTGCTGGGACCTCGGCAGCAATTAATCAGCCAGGTACTGGACTAAAGCCAAATATATTTGCAGATTCTGCTGGCAAAATATCAAATGTACTAGGTACAAGCCGTGTGAAGCAGGAGCTTAGTAAAGAACTTGTGGTGCCCAGTGCATAAAACAAAATCATTATCTCTTGGTAAGTGCTACCTCCCGGACCCTGTTGATTTATTTGCATCCATTTTGTAAAAAAGCAAAATGAGAATCAGGAACTTACATGAAGACAGCAGATGGGAAAGGTCTACAAACAAAGGTCTTCCTTAATGTCCACACTGCAATACTGGAACCAACTACTAACTCTTTAGCATCTCCAGTTGTCACCTGGTGTCTGTCTGCTCTAAAAAAGGGCACAAGCTTTTCACCAAAATTCTATGCCATTTAACTAACTGGAATGGCCATTTAATAATCATTTAATGATAATGACCAGAGGGATGATCCCGTGGCGCAAAGAGCTGACATGTATCACCAGAATCAATTACAGGAGCAAGTGGGAGTTCACTTAAACTGCAGTGCTGCCAAATACAGTCAAAAATAAGAGAACTAAATAACTGTTAGAATCCTGCCCTGCAGAGAAGATGTAGAAGCAAAATACTCTGGCTAACAATGCAAAGTTGTAATGTACTGATAATGATGGAGGGCAGGTAAAGCTCAAGGGAGAGCTTAAGGAAAAACTTGTTTGCCCTTCACCAAAATAATGCACTTCCCGAATAAAATCATGAGAACCTACAAATAAAAATCGGGAGTGCTCTATTGGCTTCGGAAGAAACAATTTGGGGGGGGTCAATCCAAGGTGTTCTATTACATGCGACCAGAGAGAATCAGAAACTCAGATCATAATTGTCCATACAGATATTAAAATAGACTCTTCCCCCCCCCCCCCCACCATAAACGGGGTGGCTTAGAGGGCCAAATCTTAAAGGAATTAGAAAGAGCACTAACCACCTTGGAAAGAACAAAATAAAATTGAAAGTGTTCTTTTTAGGAACCCTGAAATATCAGAAATTTGTGACAAAGTACAGAAAGTACTAATAAAGAACAAAGTTTTGCAATAAATTATGTGAAGTCAAAATAGCACTGAAGAGTAATGTGTGAGCCTGGATAACCCAAACGATAGGTTGAAGCATAATTTTGACTAGCAATTTGAAATTTTTTAAGAGACTCAAATTATAGAAGAGAGGAGTTGGCTTAACTGCTAGGGCAGTCGACCTCAATTCTGGGAAACCGTGTTGGAGTCTCTGAAAAGACGCACAACATCCTGTGATTCTGGGCAAATCACAATCTCCCAGTGCCTAACAAAAATGAAGGTGTCCTCATGTAATGCAACTGGTGATTGTATAAAGCGCTCTGATACCCTATACCTTGGGGTCAAATTCAGCACAGTCACACTACATCACTGACTGCTTCATTGTAAGAGTGAAGGGAAATTTGATCAAAACAAAAATCTCGGTATCTCAACAAGTTTGTCAGAACATAACAACCCCTCCCCTCAAAGTCCCTCACTCTAAATAAAACTGCAACACAAAACATTAGCACAAAAAGTAAAAGGACAGTGATGCCCAGCTCAAGTGCACATAAAAAGAACAGATGGCTTGTGAAGGCAATATGAAAAGCTGACTGGTTACGGATTGTCGTAAACAAAATCAGTGGATGGCTGCTGACACTCCTGACATCAGAGCATAGTGGTTAAGATGCAGAGTAGAGAGTGTTTTGATTATTACGAAGACTGTAAGGAGAGGTGTATGACTGTATTAGACCCATTGTCTAAATCATTTTTTTATTCCAGAACTAAATAAAGACCGCAGGGCTGTTTGCCAGTAAACAGTGCTCCTTATCAAGAGACTACGCAAGTGACAATGCTCTTCCGTGAGCTATGTACATCATCAAATTCTAAAACATTCTTTTTTATGTTGATTTATTTTTTCCTTATTTTTTCCTTATGATTTGAGTGTATTTAAGAAATTTGCTTCGATATGAAAGGCCTACATCAGAAAGTTCTTACATAAATTCTAAACTGTTACAGAAAGCTCATGCTCAAAGAAGAACTAGAAAAGAAGCTCCATGTGATGGGAATACAAAAGTAAGATAAAAAAAAAAATAAGTATCCAAAGGATATCCACAAGCAGACCTGATCCAACCTTTTCCTTTACAAGGAATCAATAATCTTGCACTCTTTCCACAAGACCAAACTCCTAGGAGGAGGCATCTATTGACCTCTAGCAGAGGTTGATGGAAGAAGACTGTGGCATGGGTTGTCTGGATGGAGCTGTATAGCATAACTGTTCCATTCCACCTAGAAATATCAGTGGTAATCTGGGTCTAGTCACGAAAAGGCTAATTTCCTACTACTGATGTAATGGAGTGGGATTTACAAAGAGGATGGTAAAACTCCAATCAGTAAATGCGTAGGATGGGAAGGCGAGCTTGTTCTCTGCAGTTAGTTATGTACCTTAAGTAAAAAAATTCTGGTGGATTCATATACTTCCTGCAGACTACTCGTCACCTTCCATCTCCAATGAGCAGTTAGTGTTGTGAATAATGTGACTTCAAGATATGCAGACATGCTAGATGCTGTACTTGTCACTGTTGCCCCCCCTACAGTGCCTCAATTTTAACTGTGGAGCAGAACCTAATGGAAAGGTTGGGTCTCATAGACATGATCAAGATGGTGGTGTACTTCTGTAGGACCTATCCAATGGAGGGAGCAAATGGATTTTGCCCATTAAATGACAGGTCAAAGAATTTTTCTTGAGCCCCTAAAAAGAGCCCTGAAAAACTCCCAATGCATATCAATCCACAGACATAACCGTGTTTATTTTCATGGTGGCTGTGTCAATGAGATCTGGAA